>NC_141310.1:9950000-10167500 GCF_037954325.1 Fistularia commersonii | reverse complement strand
ATATTTTCCCAGGCCACTCGCCGTCCAAGAACTCTATCAAGATAACAGTTGTACTTTAGAAGGTATCAGAGAACTCTTTCCAACATGTTTGCAATATCTGTACATGTAGCTTCTGGCTGTTTGGAATTACATTTGTTTAGAATTTATTAGTTAAGACTAATTCTGTCTCCTTTTAATTATGTGGTTTATTATCCCCCGAAAGCAAGACTTAATTTTTTTTTTTTCTTCCAGACGTGCTCTTTGTTTGAAATTCCCAAAATCGGATCAGCGCCGGCCGATGAAAACTGTTTCACACTCCTTGAAGTTGAGCCAATTGTTTAAGGGGCTCACACGTGCCGTGACAAGTATAACAATGGATTTACAGAGCTTTAAATGTTTAAATTTTTTTCCCCGACTAATTTGACTGGAATAAATGTTGGTTTAGCTTTTGAAACAGCGTGTACAGAGCAGGTGGGGAATGATTGTTTATTTAGACTTCATGAAGGCGGAAGACTTTGCCAAACGTTCACCTTCTCACCAACACCGCAATTATACACTGATTTTCTCACTTGAGGACATCAGCAATGCACTTGACAGACGGGAGTCCATTACAGCTTCACAGCTGTTTCACCTCCCTCGGCATGAAAGCAAATAAAAAAAGATTTCAAAAAAAAAAAAACAACTCCATTTTCAGTTGCAGACCAAACTTACCAAGTGCAACGTGTACATTTATTTTCCAGCTTTGATTTAAAATAACATATCTGAAAAATACTTGGCATGTTTCTATGGCGACTGCAGGCTTGTGGATAAAATTGCTGGTTTCCTGGACAAGATCTAAAGGTTCTAAATGTTTGGATGAATAATTAATGTGTTTGTACAGTTTGTAAAACACATTTGGAAGACGCGCAGGAGCTGAATGTTAATCAGTCTAAGAAGTGAGAATTTAAAAACGCACTGTGCATGTGTGTGTCATGTCTAGCGATAGGTCATCTGCAGAGAGAAAAGAAAAAAACGAGACAGCACTAATGGAACAGCCGTGCATTACACGTTATTTCCGAAATACCTACATCGAGGCCTGACAAATGAGAATTATGAGTCATAATTGCTACGTCTGCTTTGCCCTTTGCCAAGTATGACAGTACTCACAGCAGTTTGAAGCTGGGTGACTGAAGTGAAGATGATGAAATTGATGAAAGATATGTATCTGTGAACAGATAATCTGTTAAACTGAATAAAAGTTATGTTTCTGTCTGAAAATTAATCTTAACATTAATTAATGTTAATTCAAAGGCCAGCCCTCGGGGAACAAACGATAACAAAGCTATTGTTTTTGACGCAGATGGATCATTCATGTATGGTTTGTGGTTGGTGTCTGTAAATAATACGAAACAAGTACACGAATATCTGCAAAATGGATTAAACGTCAAAAAATTTAAAAAAAAGAACGGATACCAAAGGCCCGAAGTCCAGTAAGAAATAAACAAACATTTAAAAATGAATCTTTTTTTCAATCAAAACATCCTGTCAGTGTATTTAATATAATATACATATATAATAAAATATATATACGCTATTATAATATAATAAGAATCATCGATGCTCGAAAGCCTTAAAAAATCATACTGAGATTTGTGTTTACTTTTTGTAAATGATCTTGCTAACATTTCAATTCAAATTCATTCAGTATATTTCTTTATTTCTTTTAGTTTAGTAATACAATATATCACATTGCATGAATTTTCCATTTTGTATTTCTTGTTTCCGCTGAATAATATTCCCATTTTAGGGTCAAAACTATCAAAGTTAAACACTGTAGAAACTGCTTTTTTTTCCCTCTTTCCCGCCACAAGATCGATGAAGAGCCAGCGATTACAGAACACGGATTCGGTGCTCGTATTGTGAAATAATCAGAACATATCAGAGATGGGATATACACATATATATTCAAACTCCATAGAAATTGTTGACATGTAAAGCTTACTTTGGATTTCACCACCGGGATCAGATGCAGGCTAACAAATCCTCAGTGAAATGGGCTAAGCGTTTTTTTTTTCTTTTTTTTTTTTCCACTGAATGAATAAAAACACATTTTGCCGAGGGGGCGAGCATCTAATGGGAAAGTAAAACGTGAAGGTTACGAGAGCATTTTGACATTCAGCACCTTTTTTTTTTTTTTTTGTAGCTGGTGGCGTGAGGTTTCTGATTTAGTCAGGCAAAAGTACAAGGCCTGAAGATAACGAGGAATCAGCGGGGTTAGAGCTTGTAATGAATGCGGTCAAACAAAACTGTGCAAGAAAGCTTCAACACCCCTGGAGGCGGCTTTACAGGCTGCTTAGCCCTCAGACAACCCCCCTAAATACACGCGATTATTCAAACATTTGTGTTAAAAAAGAAAAACAACAGGAAAACATTCAACATGATGTACGATTCATGAAACAGGAATCTGACTATTCATCCCGCTTGTTTTAATCAGTGTTTTTTTTTCGGTCGTAGCTCAGTCGGTATGGCGGGCGTACATCCACGCCGGAGTGTCCTTGGGCAAAAAACACTGAACCCCGAATTGCTCTGGACGCCCCGGTTAGCGCTCTGCACGGCAGCTCTGCTTGTGTGAATTGGTGAATGCAATCCAGTAGCAAAGTGCTACATAAATAGAGATCATTTATTACATTTAGGTCTGACAACATTGGTGAATCAATGCATTAAAATCAAAGAAACAACAAAAGTGAAATTAATAAGCCAAATAAAGCTTGACGCAGCATCAAATGGACTTAATTCTGCATAAAGTGCAGGGTTACAAATAGTGGATCTGCAAGTGCAACGACTGTGGAGGGGCGGCTTATACGGCTTCATAATTAGCCACTTCACATTTACTATTTTCTAATGTTAGCAAAGTTATCATTATCAGATATTATTACACAATGTAAATATTAGTACAGTATAGAGTATCTGGGTCACTCTTTACTCCGATTGCCCGTCCACCCACAGCACGGACTTTCACAATCTCCCCATCCTGTTCTTACCCTAATCTGCAAATCACAGTGTAAATTATCTCTCATTAAATCCAATTAAGGCTGTACAATATAGCTTCGACATTGTAATTCAAGCGTGTGCAGTAATCAAATTGCGGGAAGTGCGATGTCAAGCAAGGAAAATTAACTCATGTGACACGTTGGGCCGTAAATCCTTTTTCTGTTTGACACAAAGAAAAACTGGCAAAGCCGTCGCTTTCTGCAAACCCCGGAGAAATGTCGACCGATATCACATATTTTTTAATACGGTTGAAATGTTCTTGGATGTGCGAAGCTTGATTAGTTTCTAATATGCTCAGGGAAAATGGTGCACGCCATCAGCCCCTCTAACATCCATAAATGGCCCCACTAGTTGCTCAGCGCAGCTTGAAAATGGGCACTGCTTTTGAGAGTCAAAGAGCTCGAACTGACTTCTGGGAAGCCTGACAGAGAATGTCTTCCCCCCCAAAAGAAAACCCAAAACATTATTATATCTTTATCCATGCATCATTACATGGATTTATATTATGTATAATATTATATACACACAAACACAAGTACACATATACTGTATCTGTATATATATATATTGTGTGTGTAAATATATAAATATATGTCTGGGCTTATATTATGTATAATATTATATATATATATGTAAACAGAACATGTGTATGTATGTGTATATATACACTGGTCCAAAGAAACAAAAGGGAACACTAAAATAACACACCCTAGATCTAAATGAATGAAATATTCTTCTTAAATACTTTGCTCTTTACATAGTCGGATGTGCTGACAACAAAATCACACAAAAATGATCAATGGAAATCCATGTATTAACCCCTGGAGGTCTGGATTTGGAGTCACACTCATAATTAAAGCTGAAAAATACGCTAGAGGCTGATTAGACTCTGATGCAATGTCCTTAAAACGAGTCAAAATGAATCAGTGTTGCTTCCTAAGTGGACGTTTAATTCACAGAAGAGATATTGACTTGGAGTTACATTGTGTTTTTTTTATAGTTTTGTTAATTCTTTTGAGCGGTATATATATATATTTCCATCGTCACTTGGATTTCTTCCCCTTTATTTTATTATGTTTTAAATCCCAATTTAAACTGCTGGAAATGTAAGGATATTCTGTTTGGTTCCAAGATTTTACGGACCATCTACCGACGGTAATAACTAAAATGAATAAGTAAATAAATGACAAAAAATGGAGTGCAACATAGTTAAAAGATGAAAACATGAAACAAATACTAATATGTAAATAATAATCTGGAAAGAGAGACAAAGGATAAAAGGTTCAAGTAATTAAGCAAATCATACAAATCAGCATAATCCAAAACCTATTGTATTTTTCTTCTCTCGATAAAAGCAGAAACTGAATATTTGTGAGAAGCTAAGAGAAAGACGCCTCTTTCCATTCGAGCGGCGTCCATCTCCCTGCTCGTAGCGCCGGCGGAGGCCAATAAGTTTTCCGGGGGCAGCGTGCCGGAGTGCAGCGGCCGGATCGATCCTGACAATGGCACCCGAAGGAGCCGGTTCAAGTGGTTGAAGACCACGGTCGTGTCCTCAAAACCAATTTGCCAAATCCGGGTCAATATCGGGCACGGCTAGAGTATGCAGACAAAGTCCGCAATGCCATTTTTTCCGACCCCTGTGTTTTCCGATTTATTTTTCTCCCAAATGGAAATTTCCATATCATTCTAGCTGTAGCTATTTTTGGCAATTAGTGTTCAGAATACCATCACATTTACCGATGCGCCGATTCCCTTTCTGCAGGACTGCCTCCGAGAGATTGTGGAGGAAGAGCGGGGAAATGACTGAAATATGGGATGAATAAATCCATGAATCTGCAAGTATGTAAAGGAGTAGGCTGAGGGTAAGTCTGACTTCTTAGAGGGCTGATTAAAGGATGTAAATATGTCACGGGTAGAAAAAGACCCTCTCCGGAATAAATAATCCTCTGAGTCTCAATAGTTCAAATGTTCTGTCAGAGATAAAAGAAGGGAAACCATATCTTTGTAAACAGGGTACTAAAAGACACATAAAGCTAGGGTTGTGCTAAATTTAGATATAGGTAGAGCTGAAGGAAGGGGGGGTGTGGAGGTTAAAAGTGTGACAATGCTTCACAGACAGACTTGATGTTTCAGACTAATCAGCCTGACATTTCTGTAGTTCTGATGTTTTCGCAGCCGGCGTGACACCTGAGTTATGTCGCAGAGTAAAGGTCAAACGATATTGCTGGATGTTTGGCTGCAAGGGGGAGGGTTTTTTTTTTAGAAGGATTTATTTCTGAGATTGGTATCTGCGGCGTTTTAGAATTTCAGATCATAACAGAAGAACCAAGTTATATATCAAGTGTTTTGCTGCTTCGAACGGTACCGCAGGTATTGCGGTCTCATTTCTGCAGCGTCTGAAGGCCACGGGTAAAGAATGTTCAACAGACAGTAGAGATTAAATAGGAATGTCATTCCGATCGGGTTTGTATGCCTTTGTTTGCCCACACATTGGCCAATATCTGCGGAGTTAAATAGGTCGATAAGATGCACGGCCAAGGGCTTTTTTTTTTTTTTTTCTCAAGTTGAACCAAATCCTAGCCTTCGCAGAGAGATGGAGATGAATCAGATCCCATGAAATGACTAAATAAACATTCCGGCCGGTCCGAAAAAGGCGTGTGTCTTTAAATTCAATTCAGTCGATAAATCCGAGTTTTCCCATTTGCATGCTTTCATTTACTTTTTCGGAGTAAGTTAGAGAGCCGGCTTCTCCAAATCTCTTCCTGACGTTTGCACTGATAGAGCTTTGTCTGGGACACGGCTCGTTCGCTAAAAAATTACAAAACGTATCTTTCAGTTCCACTTTTTCCCCGCGTCGGGAGATACGGTCATGGCGCGGGAACTCCCTAAGGAAGATGGGGTTGAAGAACGGGACTTGGTCTAAGATTATAATACCCTGATAACTGCAACTTAGAACTGACGATAGCAATTTAAATTCGCTGTTATACAGTGAGCTGAATAATGAGATAATATTGATGGGGAAAAAATAATAAATATAAGAAGGATTTAAGAACGGACAACAGGTAATATTCGTTTCAGAGGCGCACTTAACGGGCAATAAAGAATAATAAATATAGTCCAGTTCCCGGGTGATATCAGATCAAATATATCGATACGTGGGGGAGGAAACTCCCGTGCGTCGTTTAGCCAAAATAACAACGTCGGAGACATTTCTATCACCGAAATTGCCCGAGTACATCGTGTTGATACATCCTGATAGACTGTCTCTGATTCTTCTCCCTATTCCTGCTGAGGAATCATTTCTAGCAGTGCCTGAGAATACCCCGGAGGCAACTGACTTAAGGAAGAAAATAAACTTGTCACATATCTTTCACACAGCATGTCAAATGTTTGAGCTGTGCAGCAACTGTTGAAGGCATTAAAATGTCCCTCACAGCAAACGGAAGCTGACATCTCGTCTCAGCTGCAATTTAATGCCTACCGCGATATCCACGCCCCCGGTCCTATAATAGCGCGGAGGAAACTTTCCACCGAATCCTACCTGTTGTGGAATTAATCATTCAGAAGATTGAGCCATGCAGCCCGGGGGTTGGTATGATGGGATGGGATAAATTCACCGGGACTAGCCAGTTCTGGTTGATGTGCAAGGCTGAAATCATAAATGATGACGTACAAAAGTGGGAGCACATTTGTTTGGGATTTTTTTTTTTTCATGAAATACCGCTGTGTTTTTATCTTTTGTTTTTTTCTCTATTTGGGCAAAGGCTACGTGGAAAGGTACCGGCAGCCACTCTCGTGCGCTTGCAGACTTGTGTGCAGAACCCTATACATCCTTTGCGGCAATCGCACTACATGCATAGGTTATTTAAGAGGACTATTTGTATCCTATGAGATAGCGGATTACAGGATTTGCATTTTAATGGTTTGACAGGCATGGAGCCATGGGGGGAAAAAAAAAAGTGAATGCCATTTAAGAAATGCAATAAAAGATCCATGACTGGAGCGCAGAAACCCAAAGAACACACCTGCTCCTGCCCACCACACATCCTCTAATACCTACAGCATGAAACAGGCTATTCTCTAGCAGCTTTAGCAATCTTTCTACCTGTGCATTTAACTGAAGCATTTAATGTGAGGGCCGTGACAACAATGTTCTAGTTTTCTTCCTTTTTTCTGGAAGATTGTTTTCCCGGAAGGAGAAAAAAAAATGCTACCTTCAATCGAGTCTCATCTGAATCAATTTTCAGTGTCTTTTCTTTTTCAAATGGTTTTTTTTTTTCATATCATCGGATTTCGGGGTCACGGGGCTCCGCGTTTGGCCGATGCGAAGCGACGGTAGCGTTTCACAACGGAAACGATTTTATTTTGATCTCCGGAGCATTGGTTTTTCTCCCGGGAGCCTGCCAGGGTTAAAATTTTGATCTGACTTGTTCAAGAATGCGCACTTAGGGCTGCACGCGCGTTATTAAAAAGACATATTGCTTCATAAAGCCCTGCTCGGCTGCCACCGCGACTCCTGTTAATAATGCAGACCGCAGCTGGTGCGCATCAGTTGTTTTTGTTCCTCTGCCCTCTGATTACAATTAATGTTTAGCACATGAACCCCCTGACCCCCCGGGCGTCAAAAACATTGAAAGACATATTGTGTAAAGATTTGACGTGAATGCGATCACGTATATATTATGGATTTTTTTTTTTTCCTGTTTTTCAAAGGGGCCGTGTCGAGCTGCGCCGGCTTGCATCGAGACGCCGACGTTCCTTTTCCGCCGGTCATTTGCAATGCAATGCGGCCCGAGTCGGCCATCTGGACGAGAGCGCTGAAGAAACGAACGGGGGAGTCTTTGCCCTTGAGCCCTATTGGTGGGGATAAAGTTGATTTGAATTAGCTTTGAGAGTTCTGACATCCTGGTGTAATTATTTTGAAGTATTCGGGGAATGTACCCGACTTACTAAAAGAATTAGTTTGCATTAATTTGGCCATGCAGTGTAGTGACAATGACCAAGGGAATGTTTACACATAAGTCATACACGGTGGGGAAAAAAAAAATACCCTGTAGAAGTTTCTATTACTCCTAAATATCTGAACATATGGTGTTTGGTGCAGAGCGAAATATATAACCGGACCAAAATGACAACTGAAATCCTTGGCAAGCGTCGTGATTTATCATTATGGGCTGTCACGACGACACAGGAATCATGTGGATTCCTTTCACATTACCGCTGAAACAGTACAAAATGTATAATTATCCACAGGAGACGGTTCACATGTAGCTTCGGGTGAGACCCGATTCAAGGTGATGGTTGAACTGTTAAAAGCATTTATCCTATTTTTCTGCCCAAATTATTGACTCCGGCTGAGAAAAACAATTGAAAAATTAGCGGCTGATTAAACAGTGATTAAGAATTCGTGACGCCTTTGGGCAGAAATATTAAAATCGTTTGTTTAAAAGTGACACGGCATAAGAAATACATGTAAATCAAGAGAAAAAAGACTCACACATACACACAAAAAAAACTAATTGCGCAGAGATGTGCAAATAGTGACTTAAAAAAAAAAAAAAAAATTAAATCTACATGATTAAATCAATGCATGATAATCACCACCTCTTTCTCATCTGCAGTAAGATTGAGAAATTTAAAAATAGAATACAAAAAAAACAAAGAAAGACATGAATAGATAATTAAAGCCACCTGAAAACTCCCTTCGATATAATCTGAGAAAATTTTTAACAAAAGATGATTGTTTCAGATGAACACAACATATACTTGTACTACATATAGCAGCAGTTTTCATCTATTTTATCTTCTAATTTGTTGTTGTCCTATTAAATGTCATTTTGATACCAGTCCTCTTGCCCTGTGCTGCTGTGCCACTCGAATTTTCCCCAGTAAGCAATCATAGTATTATTTATATGCATATAAATGTACTGCTATACAGTATACAGTAAACATACTCAGCAATAAAAAAACACAGGTTGAGATTGGGAAATATATACAACTTAAGTTGGATATATACACAATGAGAAGGGCAAGAGTCTTTGGGGAGACCTGCCAGCAGAACCCCTGAATCCTTTGCAGCTATAATAACCTTTAGGAGCTTCTCATGGTTCTGTGTTAGAGAACTCCATTGTATGAATAGTTTTACAATGTTGTCGCTTCTGTGACACTAACCTGCACCGTTGGTCGTCGTATCGTGTGCACCCTGAGTCTGACTTTTGGCACTGTGCGATGCTTCCCTTGAGGTTTTCCTGTTTGCTGGTTGTCAAATTAAAAACGTCTTCTGAAAAGCATCATGCTATGAGCGATACATCCTTGAGTGTGATGGCCTGCGGGGAAAACGCTTTTCAAATATCTGGAGGTTCTGGTCCTGATGGCTATATACACTGCTCAAAAAAATAAAGGGATCACTTAAAAAACACATCCTAGATCTAAATGAATGAAATATTCTTATGAAATACTTTGCTCTTTACACAGTTGAATGTGCTGACAACAAAATCACACAAAAATGATCAATGGAAATCAATTGTATCAACCAATGGAGGTCTGATTAGGAATCACACTCAAAATTAAAGTGTAAAAACAAACTCCAGGCTGATCCAACTTTGATGTAATGTCCTTAAAACAAGTCAAAATGAATCTGTGTTGCTTCCTGAGTGGACACTATGATTTCACAGAAATGTGATTGACTTGGAGTTACATTGTGTTGTTCAAGTGTTCCCTTTATTTTTTAAAGCAGTATATATATATATATATATATATATATATATATATATATATATATATATGTATACTTCTCAAAAAAAAAAAAACAACTTAAAAAAACACAATTTAACTCCAAGTCAATCTCAATCCTGTGGAGTCAAACTGTCCACCTAGGAAGCAACACATCAACCTGGAGTGTGTTTTTCCACTTTCATTTTGAGTTTGACTCCAAATCCAGACTTCCATGGGTAAATAAATTTCACTTCCATTGATAATTTTTGTATGATTTTTTTTGTCAGCACATCCGACCATGTAAAGAGCAAAGTATTTAAGAAGAATATTTCATTCATTCAGATCTAGGGTGTGTTATTCTAGTGTTCCCTTTAGCTTTTGAGCAGTATACATATGTATGCATATATATGTATATATTTTGGAGATAAAGTGAGAGAAGGCAGACTGAGCTGCAATGCAGGAGGTCTAGGAATAAAGAGGAGATTTCTGGACGTGGTGAGAGAGGATATGAAGTTAGCTGGTGTGAGAGAGGAGGACATTTGCTGAGTAGGGTTAGTTGGAGAAGGTTGATTCGCTGTGAAGGTAAAAGCTGAAAGGAAAATAACTTATATATACATACAAACACACACATATAGGATCACTTTTAACATGTAATGTAATGTTGTCACCCTTGGACGACCCTGGGGGGGTTCCTTCATCGTGCAGTTTCACCAGTCCGGTAGGTGGCAGTGATCGTTCTCAGGTAGGGAGGGCAGGTTGTGAGCGTGCATGTGTGTGCGTGTGCGTGTGTGTGTGTGCTGAGTGGAGTGGAGTGGGGGGCGTGTGTTCCTCCTGTCCAGGCAGGCGCTCCCTGGTTGCGTAGTCTAGAAGCCTGACGTGGAGCGCAGCTCAGCGCGAACACACACACACACGCGGCGAGTGTGTGTGTGTGTGTGTGTGAGAGAGAGAGAGAGAGAGAGAGAGAGAGTGAGAGAGTTCCAGATCGGAAAGTGTCTGTGGATGTGTGAGCCCCCCCTCCACCACTTCTACCATCTCCACCAACGACCAGCCTCCCCGCACACGACGCGCTCCGGACCCACGCCAGACGCCGGCGCCGCGCCGCGGGAGCGCTCGTTCGGCCGCGGTTGACCCGAACACCGCACTTTCCGACGCGCGGCACGGAATGCGGCGCTGAACTCCACTCACCGACTTATGAGCGATGCGCTGGCACCATGGCCAAGTGGTTCAAGGAGCACCTGGGATTCAAAACTACCAAAGCGCCCCCGCCGGCCCCCCCGAAGCCGGACTACAGATACTGTCACACCGGGGCGCCCTGCGGTGCGCCCGGCTCCGGGGCCGCCTTCCCCAGCACCGCACAGCCGGACATCCTCGCCGCGTACAAACTGCAAAAGGACCTAGACTTCGAGGACCCGTACACGCCAGGTGGAAATATCTCGTTCGGCTGCTCCGGCCTGAACGCCGTGGGCTCGCCGGATGTCAAGTACGTGTCCCCCAAGCACCGGCTCATCAAGGTGGAGACCGTGGAGAAGAGCGGCCCCGCGTCGGGCGGCGCGATCACGGTCACGCAAGCCGTGGCTGTCGGGAGCGTGAAATCTCCCACCTCGCCTCCGTCGGACCAGGACAACAAAGAAAAGGTGGGTGAAGTTTTTGGTGCAAACATGACTTGAAGTCATTCTTAATGAAACCTCAAAAAAAAAAAAAAAAAAAAAAAATTAAAAAAAATACAGAACTGTAACTTTCCCAAGATATTAAAAAAAAAAAAATCACTTTTTTTTTTTTTTTTTTTTTTTTTAACTTACCATATGAGTGAACCCTTTGGCCTTGACCCCCCCAACCCCCCCCTCCAACCGGCATAACTACAACCGGAACAAGTTGCGACATCCACACCTGAATAATGACTAACTTGCAGTGGAGGGAGTGCTGTGTGTGTGAACACTCAGTTCACCAGCAAATCAGATGTGCCTTGAACGCACCACTGTATGAATACATGAAAAAAATTCTGCCAGCAGTTGTGTGTTTTTTTGTTAATTTTATTTATTTATTCAACTTGACGTAAGGAATAACTTTATTGGTAGATGTTCCATTTAGTTCCTCCCTTTTCGCCCCCTTCACATATTCCTTTGACCCATTTCTTCCTTTTTTGGTGGTGTTGGCGGCGGGGGTCCGCGTTCATCCAAAGTGAACGCGGAGGGCAGGCGTGTGTCTTCGGCCGTGCTGTCACGTCAGGCTCCTGAGGAATTCACACACACTGGACTCATTTGAAGAAACCCGAGATGCTCTGTGTCAGCGAGGTTAAGGATGCGTGATGAGTGTGATCCCGCTGAGGAATGCTTCGGTCCGTGCATAGCTCATGTTCAGGGGCGAAAGCACAACAACCGCCACGTGTGAATACACCCTGTGCAGCAGTGGCATGCCCTCAAAAAAAGAAAAAAAATTGGGGGGGGACGTCAAACAAGAAGCACCGTTGTCTGAATTTGTCGTGGTCGTCTTGATTTCTCTCCCCCCTCCTCGCATCCCGTCCTCCGGCTGTGAATCCTTTCGCACCTGAGCGCCGATGTGTAGTTGAACGCGGTTGTTTGTATTCCGCCGCGCCTCCTGACCTGTCATGGGAGTGAGGAAATCGCCCCGCTTTTAAGGCCAGAACAGCGCTGACATCTTTATTTCCCACATGCCCTCCGCACACACTTCTTGTCTCTCTGATGTTCGCTTCCGGGGCCCGCCGCTGTTCTCGGCTCTCCCCGCCCCTCAAACTTGGCATGCCATTTTATTAAATCGTAGCAGAAATGCTCATTCCCACCAAACCGCTGCCTCCGCGCAAGCTGATTAAACAGATTACAACCTTCTCTTGTTAATTGTAGCTTATTTGGATTAGTCAGGGGAATACGGCCGCCTCTGCTTTCTCTGGCGTCTTCTTAACATGCACTTGTGGCTCGTATGGATGCCGAACGTGTCGCTCGAGTTCCTTTATCCCACCTTTATGGGTGATCGTTTGGACGGGCTCAGTCGGTATATCGTGTAATATCTCCGTGCGTACGTGTGTATTCTTCATTCTGCAATATTTTGGGAATAATAGTGATACCAAAAACGTGGAAAAAAAAATGTCGATACTCAGATTTAGTCTTTTGTTTCAATCATTTTGTCAATGGCAAGACACCGTTGGGTTCGCCGTGATATGGTCGACGTTCAGTCTGAGTGCTAACCGCTAAAAAAACGCCCACACATCTGTTTTAGTGGGGATGTTTTCAGACTTTTTAGTGCTTAAAATCATCAATTTCAGGCTTGGACGTAGTTTGAAATGTACCTGTTTCGACTTAAGGGAAGACTTGAGAGTAACAAGTCACCGACATGGTTTTATCCCTGGCACTGACAATGGGCGGGTGGAAGAAATGTGTAAAACCAGGGATAGATGCATGATTGTGCAGAGAAATTGAGTTAAAAAGATGATATAGGTGAAGTAGGCCTTTTTTTTTTTCATCTTTTTCTACACAAGACCTGTCATTTATTTATTCTAGGTTCCTCCCTTCACTCGCTTCCCGAGTTTCAATACACATCAAGCCGAACTGGAGATATCTGACACCGCGTCCCCTTATTCAGAAACTGTCACAATCAATCCCGTTGAATTGAAATAGATCCTACGGTGTAATCAATCACAGCAACAGCCAGGAAGCCTTTATTTGACTTTGTAAAACTGTCTTTTGTGGGGCTGAGGTGAGTGTTTTTATACGACGCCACTGCTTTCTTACACACTTGGAGGATGAAGGAACTATATAGCAGAAATTGTGCTCCGATTTGCATAATTGTCTAAGGTGGTTTTACAGCAAGGCCCGGATATGTCGTTGTACTTTAAAAGATGCTCTGTTTTTTTAACTTATACGGGGACCGCCGTTTATCTGGAAGTATTTCCATGTGTTGCCGGCCATGATCGCTGGTTGTAAATGCTCCGCGACATTATCCTCAAGGTGACGGCAATCGGGCCCATATCCGTAGATCAGCATGTCAACGGTCGACGTGGGACCGGGAGTTAAGTGTACGGGATTCACGATATGGGCTCTCGTTGGTCAGTGCTTTATGTCAAACCGCTTTTACGGCATCGCTGCTTTACTCAGGCAGAGGCGGGTGTCACAAAACTAACATCTGGACAGCGATTAAAAATAATGTGCCTCTCGTCGCTTCGACGGTAAACGGAAACTGCGTAAACGTGGAAATGTTATGGTTGTTTCTAGCACAACAGAATAAACTGCTGGAGAGGCTGAGGGGGAAAAAAAAAAGCACAGAAGTGTCTTAACAGCTCTGCTCAGCCACATTGATGTTTTAATTACTTGACTCATGGATACTAATTATATCAGTGCTTACCTAATGCTTGAAATGCCAATAGAAGTATTGAACGTATTTTACCAAGTCCATTTCTATTCAGTGGGCATTCATGGGAAAACCCGATGAAAAGGCAAGTTTAAGCAAGTTTTAGATCCAATTGTTGAGTAAAATAAAAGCTGCCAATACAATTTTTCTTATCCCCTCTATCTAAGTCCTCCCCATTCTGCACGGCCGTGTTTATGTCAGTCAGGAAGCCGTCAACATATTAACATGAACTCGCAGCAATTCTGCGTGTTTGTATTCCGTCGCGAGCTCCAGCCGGAATTGTCAGTTTCAACACATTGAGATTTGTTTTTGTTTTTTAATGATGCCGAGCTCTTCACGGTAGATTGAGTTGAAAGGGAGGTGATCAATTATCATCCGGCCTCGGAGCTAATTAAAGGCCTCATCTCCCGGCTCATCGCTCTGCTCAGCACTAAACCTAACTTTTCTCAAGGACGTTCCAAAGTGACGTCCAACTCGGAAAGGTATCAACAAAAGCCGAGGCGAGGAAAACGCGGCTTCCTCGCCGGGAGCTGCCCCTCATCATCAGTATCTGTCGGAGCACCTGGGAAACCGTCGTTCCAATCTAGCTTTGGCTCCTTTCAGGGCTCGGGGTCGCTTTGAATCAGCGATCCTGCGAGCCATCTTGCTGCTCTATCTATAGAAGCGTGCGGTTGAATAGGAAAGCTGGATGCTGTGCAGCCAGCAGAAGCGTTTGGATCAAGGGATTTCCTCGGTGCTTATTCAAGCCTACATCCCATCCGTGCACCTTTTTAACAAGACCAGGATCGGCATTTCAAATAATCATGCTGTAGGTGGAAAACCATTGTGATCTCCGGCAGGAAGATCATGCGCCTCATCTTGTACCTATATTTGTCCAGTAGCAGTAAAAATGACTGCAAAAGTTGAGCTTCCAAAGCGGAATTAATTATACTTTTGTGTCGGTAGCACTCGATGTTTTAACTCGCAGTTTACTTCCCTGGTTATAATGAGAAGGCTTAAACAGTATTGTACCCGCCGTTTCCCATTTCCTGAGGAGTCCTATGTGATCCTCCATGTCTGCGAAAAAAAAAAAAAAAAAATAACCGAGCAACCGAGTCAGTGTAATCAGAGGGTGACATGGTGATCACTCTAGGTCACCTCTTTGGGAAGCAAGACGTCAGATGCATTTTCCACCGACGCGCAACCTTTGCCTGGTACGTAACGCTAAAAAGTGCCGACTTCGGAGAGACATTTCAAATCACTCAATACTTTAGAAGGTTTTGTTCTGATTATCTGCATTCACTTTCTTATGACCTTACCATATTTCTTTTCTGATTCATGCAGGTTTTGTACACCTTATCTTTTTTCAAGTATTTGAAATTTTTACATCGTTCTTTTATCTCATATCAACATTTTTGATGATTTAGGCAATTTACACATACAGGACTATCTCAGAAAATTAGAATATTGTGATAAAGTTCTTTATCTACTTTAATGCAATTGCAAAAACAAAATGTCATACATTCTGGAGACATTACAAAGAAAATGAACTTTCATTATTTTAACATTGCTGATTATGGCTTACATCTTAAGAAAACTCCTATCTCAAAATATTAGAATATCATGAAAAAGTAATTTTTGTGTTTTTTAAATTGCATTACAGAAGATAAAGAACTTTATCACAACATTGAAATTTTCTGAGACCTGTAAATTGAACAGATAATTTGCTTTTTTTTTGTTTAACGAAAAAAAAAAGGATTCTTACATCGTGCGGGAAAAGTTCTGCAAGGTCATCGAACAGAATCTCATGAATCGCATAATTTTTCACAAAAGTCAGAATTCATCCATCCGCCAGCTGCAGAGTTACCAACGGAAAAGCACTTTATAAGGTAAAACCAGCATCCAAACACAATCAGGGTAACCTTGTTATGTTGCATTCAGCTCAGTGCGGTTACTTATGTTGCCCCGAAGTCTAAGCAGACATTTATTTTATCAAGGGTCCTGCTGATATGGGTTTTTTTTTAGGGCAATGCCGATTTAGGTAGAAAAAAAAAAAAACAAACCCAGACATGGCGGCCGTAATGAAAAGAGACTGTTTTCATTTAACGTGTGCGGATGCTGCATTGGAACTACGTCATGTTGCCGGCACAGCTGACGATGTCGGAAAGTGGCTTCGTGGTCCATTAGTTGTCTAATGTAATTAGAAGATGAGCTGTTATGATAGGCTCGTCGTCATGGAGAATAAAAGATGGGGACGTTTAATTACTTTCTAGCATTGCGTCTCACCAACTAGGTAACAAAGTAGTGTGAAATCAGCACTCTCAGACTCCATCCGCTAACATACTGTGATCTGCTGAGCTGCAGCAATGCCACCATTTCTGAATCACCCAAAGAATCATTTTCTGCTTTGGGTAATGTTTTTTTTTTTTTTTGCATATGCAAATATAACGTACTGATGAGACACACCTGCAGTCAGCCCATTTTAGGCCAACACAGATAAACTGGTACATTGGTCTGTCTTGCATTTAGTTCTGAAAAAGTCCAGAGGGAGTCTAGGATATATCAGCGTATGTCAATAGCCATACTTTTAGTTTTACAAATCCATCGAATTAAGTGCATAATGTTTACACATAGAATTTTTATTTCATTAAACACTTTCTCCATACCTCTTTGTTTTATCATCCCATACAAACAGCAATGACCCAGTTATTCTAAGAAAAGAAACAGTCATTGATAATGGGGTCTGGTCACGGAGTGCCAGCTAGTTAGTCATTATTTGGCCGTTGTTTTGACGACCGGAGGCGAATGTTTGGCCAACATTGTATTCAGCCATCAAGTTCAGGTGAAGCTTTTCCTGTCTTTGTGTCATGAAGAGTGACATTATTAGATGTTGTGATGTTATTTGAATCAATTGAATAGTTCCAAGACAATTCCTGTCATTCTTGAGTCTTTCTAGTTTTTTTTTTTCACACTTCCTTTTTAAAACCACAATATTCAGCTTCCGCAGTGCAGTGATTTTTATTTATTTATTTATTTAAATTTTACGTCTTGGTTTTTTTTTTTGTTTTATACCATTTCCCTGGCCAAATTATTAATATTTTTTCAAATTGTTGATGACTTTACTGAAATCAGTGTTGTCTTTTGCACCCTATGATAGATTTGAAAGTGTTATACATTTATGGTCTGAGAAAAGGTCAACTGTCCCAGATGCATTTTTAATTTCAAATAAACGCCATTTCAGTTTGGAAATAGCATTAGTGGATCTATGGCTTAGAGTTAGACGAGAAGGTCAATACCAATTTTGTATTTGTTTCTCAAACATAAAGTCACAGCCAGCAGCTGTTTATCTTAGTGTAGCTAAACAGGAGTAGCAAAAATCCACCTGCCGCTCTGAAAGTCTTTGTTTGACGTGTTGAAACAACAGTGTGCATAAAAACTCTCGGAGCTATGTGCAGTACGAGAACACTTCCTGAAGCGCCCATTCACAAAAAGAAAGGAGCGTTCATTGACATTTGTAGATATGTATGTTTGTTTTAATTACACTTGCTAACTCCAAGTTACATAGACACCTGTTTGTGAGTGAAGGTCGGATATTTGGACACAACTATATCCGCCTCATTTCTAAAATAAATTAACCGATAACAAACAAAAGCTGCGTCTCTTTGACGGAAATTGCGATCACATAAAAACCGAGCCTATCTTGATGTCTAGATATGAGCTAAAATGTGATGTTTCCCTTTTGTCGATGAAGGCATAAATTCTCTCCGTCGTTTCAGATGGGTAGCAGCCAACATTTGATTTGAAATGTTGCTTTTGTCTGCGGTGTGCGGAAGAGCCGAGTCGCAACCTTCCTTTTTCTTCTGGTGCAGGCAGATCCCGCTTATTTGCACCCTGATTACAGAGCCTGCAGTGCATGGCAGATCTGCTCTTGGCTTTATTTCCCCGCAACCCGAATATCTTCATTTGGCCTCTCACCCTGACACGCCAGACATCAGCAGTGGTTTATAAATACACCCCCCCACCGGCCTTTCACACTCATCTGTAAGTGAAATGTCAAGCTAAAACGTCAATATCACCTGTATCTACCAGAGTAGTTTTCTTCAGGGAGCCGCAAAACGGATGAAAACATTGGAGCCCATCATGTTTTGTTACAGCACCACTTTTAAGCGTGGTTGGTGAGGTCTGGCAAGCCTGACTGGATGTCAGCGTGTTGCAGGATGTGCTCTTATTTCTCCGCACTTCAACAAACCTGTTTTTTTTGTTTGGCTTGGTCACAGTCACATATTGGGTTTCCATCCCGACTCGCTGCAAAGTCTAACCGTGCTCGCAGGAAATCAGCAAAAGTAAATTTGTACGTGGGCATTTTTTTTTTCCATCCACTCCACCTATGTAGGATTAGCGGATGTGTAGCAGTTGGCAATGATTCTACAGGGATTTGCCGATAGTGCTGCAAAACAAGTAAAGGCACAAACACTCGCGATGTTGTTTGTAAAAAAACGGACAATGTTGTTGTCTTTATGTTATATGTCGATGTCTCTTGAGTGAAGAAAGTATTCAGTCTCTTAATTTTTTGTCACAGTGTTGCTGTGGCATTGAGTGATGGACAAATTTAGATTTTTTTTTCATCAGTCTGAGCAAAACGGTATTTTGATAATCTTATCATTTTGTGAAAATACTCAAGATGCATCTGATTTTTCTGAGGTCGTACCCAGGCTGAAGTACATGTCAGTGCACACGATCAGCTGACATGTATGCTCCACTTTTGCCTACCGACTCACTGTGTTGTCAAAGAATGCAATGCATTTCCTGAACTATTTTAAGCATCCAAGGTATTTTCCCCAAGTCAGACACTCTGTTGTTCATGTCAAACTTTTTTTTTTCAAAATTCTCTACACACCAAACATACAGTGGTTGCATTCCTTTTTGTTATCTGAGAACAACAACAACAACAACAACAACAACAACAAAAACAGAAAGCGAAATGTCTCTGTGTGACGTCGACAAGAATCCTGGAAGGGTTCTTTCAAAGGAAGGAAGAAACATAGCACACACTCTTTGGTTCATAGCGTACATGGTTGAGCCCCACCTTCTCTGCTGCAGGAATGAAGTCATCCTGTAGAGTGAATGTACTGGAAGCCAAAAAGTAATGGTTATTGAATCGAGCACAGAAAGGTTCTGCCTAAGGTGAATCCACAAAGTCTGATTTAAATGATCACGCTTTAATGTATCATCATTAAATGCAATTATTCACGGTTTGTTTTATCCGCCCCGCACGCGCCTGAATGTTATAGGTCTTGCAAATGTTTGCCCTCAGCCGCTGTTTGCTTAATTCCTCGATTCCCTGATCACCTGGGAGCCCGCATTCCTGTTTAAAGAGTCCCGTCGGAGATTGCTTGTGTTTCTTGCCCCATTTGCTTTTCCTACATTTGCACCAGCACACCAGTCACATGATTCCTACAGGTCACAATTAGCCTGCAGGCTGGGGCTGCTGGGGAGCTGTAGACACATGGCTCTATTTTGCTTAATGACAGTGTGTGTGTGTGTGTGTGTGTGTGTGCGGCGTATGGAGGGAGGGAGTGCTGGTGGCCGGGCGAAGCGTCATACACTGATTAAACAGAAACAAATAGAGCCCTGAAGTATGCCAGCCATCTGAGGCAAAAACAGAGTATCTGCTTGAGAACTTTTTTTTTCCCCTTTTCTTAAAAAAAAAACCATGCAAACTTCTGCTATACCGAATTAGTAATGTTTGCATAAAAAATATTGTGCCACGGTAGAATATTTTATGTTCTGTGAATGAGTGGCGTGCAGACTTTTGTTTCAAAGTAATGCTTGCAGGAGACTTAATTTCCTGCTCGCATCTGGAGTTGCCAGTTAACGTAAGCGCCCGTCTTTTTCATACTTTAAACTTTCCATTCACCCGTTTTATGAATGAGAGGAGCGTCTAGCGCCTAAAATTTCACATCTTTTGTTTCTTTTGCGTCTTGCCTTTTAAAACCCAAATCAAATTGTATTGTGATGGGAACATTGGCCGCAAATCATTATCTGCAGTTGTTTGGTGGAAAATAAGGGACGGCTGGGTTGCTTCAGGATTAAGGAAGTGCTCCCTTCCTGACAGGAAGTGTTTACAACTTGGTGACATTCCCCTTTTAACTTGACAAGTCTGGACCGGCCCGTCTGTGAATGCAAAAGTGATCCCGAGCTGCTTCTAGCTCGCTAAAATATAACCGGGGTTAAAGTTGGGAGCCGTTTCGTCTCGATTGAGCTAGATGTCGGAGAGAGTGACCGAGACCGATTTGCGCATTTCGGTTGCTTTGGCGACGTCTCTTTGCGCCAACAGAACCAGCGTCCCTCCTGAAATAGCTTCCCTTTCTTCTTTGCCTCAGTGATCAGATAGTTGGGACGCCGTATAGCCGCGGCATTGTGCACGGACTCCACCCTGTGCGCTCGCTCTATTGTCTACTCTAGCTGCAGAGATTTTCACGCATCCAGACAGCCAGAGGCTATCTGAGGTTACGGCGCTCCGGCCTCCCTCAAGTTGTCTTCACGTGAGAACCGAGCTTTTATTTACGGCCTGGTTGAAGATTATTTTCCCACTCGCTCTTTAAACTTTTCCGAGGATCTCAAAGCCTCAATTCAAGTGGATTTCCTCTTGTGATCATCAGAAAGCCTTTGCTTCCTATGTTCCTATATGGCTGGCTGTGGAATACGGATGTGTATTATGTGTTAAGTGTTTTGAACACCAGATGGGAAACTTTAGCTGGTGTTTGGATTTATATTTTGAATATATTTCATCTGTTCACAAGTTTCAAAGTAAGCCTAGTGACTCCAGAAAGCTAATTGTTTCCTGGGGGGCTGTCAGTGGTTGTGATTTGGCCAAGTGTAAGAGGAAGGACCCATGCTGAGGATGAGTAGCTCATTATGGCCTCCAGATTAGAATATTTTATCAAATTCCGACATTCTGTTCTAGTACGAGAATTACTGTTGACTAAGTAACTAACGGAGCTTATTAGGGCCGCTGCCAATAAATTTGTCACAGTCGGACAGAGGCAAAGGAGGTAAATTGGATTTTGTCAAGTGTGTCGCCATGTATCTTGAATTTTTAGAGCACCTTTAAATGGGACGACCCGCCGCCTCCTCTTCTTTCTCCACTGGTGGTCTTAATTTGCCGAGCAGATTGTGATATAATGAAGGAGGTTCAGCAGGGATAACTCAGGGTTCTTTTTCTACTTTGCTGCCTCAAGTTATAGAGAACAATTCACCGACAATTCACCTGGAAAATGATAAATGGATGTCAACATCAATTAAAAAAACGTCTGCAGCGGGGCGTTTTGTTTTGAGGAGAATTTTAAATAAAGGACAAAGTCTATTTCTCTTTTTTAGACAAGCTAAAAATGTTTAGCCTTTGAACTGAATGAACTAAAAAAAAGATGTATAAGAATTATATTCAGCGGCTTTTGTGAAAAATTAATTGATGGTAATTAGCTCCCATGGTAGTTCTTTTGACCTTTCTAAAACACGGATCATGACAGAAGGGGATTTAAAATATTACTTGAAAATTACTCGCACACTGAAACAGGGTTGTTATCGCTTCGGACAATACGATACTATAGTTAGAGCTCCGCCGAAAATATGAAAATTGAATACAGCGTACAAACCCATCCTTCCACGAGTCAAGCACATGCTCGCGACTCCTCACCGAAATGTCGCCAGGGAAAGAGCAGTCGCCGCATCTGGAACCGTTCCGATGCAAACCGTGATCAACAACAGGCTAAATCACTTGCGCCATCGCGACACTTGCAATCCATCCCGCCCACCCCCGGCTCCCCTCGGCCGCCGTGCAAAAAACTGCCCCGCATGGGCGAGAGCGCGTAGATCTTAAGAACCTACGTGTAATGTGGTCTCGATCTTAAAGGCGGGGGCGGGGTTTGCAATAAATAAGCCACGAGTCAACCGCTCTTTGAACAGCAGCAGCAGATGTCTCCGGGGGAAACACATGTGCTGCCGATGCCCGAGCACGCCGACGCGAAGATGGCAACGACAAACCATCGAAATGTGCGAGTAAAGCTACTTTTGCACGGCCTTTAAAAGGTCTTGAATCTACCAAAACGGGTGGAATTGTGTTTCGAGTGCGCATTTTTATCAACAAAGTTAAACCAACCGATGTTTTTCATTTATTAACCTTCTTTTTCGACGCTTATCAGAGAAAACCCTCTAAAACACAGGTGTCAAACTCATTGTAGCTCAGGGGCCACATGGAGGAAAATCTATTCTCATGTGGGTCGGACGTGTAAAATCATGACATATTAAACTTTGTTAATATACCTATTGTTCAATTCACCCCTGAAACCTGGTATCTTTTAGCTTTGCAAGCCCAATTAAACTTGTTTGTTGCCCTGAGTTTGACACCCCTGCTCTAAAATATTGACTTCGCTTTCGTCTCACCCCTAAGTAAGTGACTGCCGTTTTAGTTTGACAGTCACATCGGCAAAAATATAAATCACTGTTTTTTTTTTATTTGATTAAAAAATAGTAATTGAATTCACCTGGCAAACACTTTTGTTTACCTCAATTGTAGTGCTTTGCATTGATGCACGGAAGCTTCCATGGGAGCTTCTGCCATTACAGCAAATCTAGTAATTTGATTAGCTACGTCTTCTGGTTTCTAAGTAGGCCTTTGTAGGAGGAACCATTTTTCTGCAAACTCACAAAGACAGAATTCTGCAGCAGCAAGTGTGTGTTTGGAAGTATTTCAATAAACATTCATTAATGTCGGCTTTGTATGGTGTGAAACACCCTCGCGCACTCCCATCTGCCTAATCGGTTTGTGAGATGCAAAACACAGCTGAGCTCAGTCTTCAAAAAAAAAAGGAGGGACTGATTGAATAGTAAACAGATTTAGTGCCGGCTACTTTCAAACACGAACGCCTCTTATGAACAGTGACCGGAGAAAAGCTTTAATCGCGTTCGCTTCCAATGCGAGGCATTCATCTTGTGTTCGTAGACAAAGATAACTCAGAGGAGGTAAAGCTTCGACTTTTGAATGATTTTCAACATTTTTCAGTAGAACGATGCGTAAGGTCTGTCCTCTGTTCTCCATTCTCTCCTCCCCCCTTTTCTGAAGTGCCTTGCTATCGTTGCATTGCAGGAAAAAAAAACAACTTTTTTTTTTTTTTTTAAGACTCAAGAACAGAAGTGCAGTAGCAGCAGGAAAAAAAAAAAAAGGCTTTTGAAATGCCCTAATTCAATTGAGCTGCTAAGCACTGTTTTGTATTAGGCTATCAGTGGCTAAAATCCCCTGTGGCGTGAGACATAAATCAAACACGCCAGCTCCCCCCCGTTGCAGCCAAAGGGCTTCAACCTTGGCTAGTCTGTGTTGTATTCAATCCCGGGTGGACCAGCCATGACAGAAATATCATATTTCTGTCAGCAATCATTCAACGGGACTAAGTGCGGTCTCGTTTCCCTCAATGTATATGTCTTTGGGTGTTTATTAAGTTATCGCAACGTGCAGTCATCGACCTATCTGTGTTTGATTGTGGCTCTGAAATGCAAATTTGTAGACATGACGCATAGAAATACAGGAAAAAGCATCCGTTCCAGCCTTTTTCCAATTATAAGATCCCTATTTTCACCCATGTGCTCAAATTACAACTAATGCATTTTTATTTATTTATTTTTTTTTATTATTTTTCAGCCATGCACTTTGTCTTTCCATTAGGAGAGTAAAAAGGAGGATTGTAGCCCTGTATTTTCTCACTTCTAATGGAAGTGACCAAATCGAATTGAAATCCCCGAAGCTCCGGTATTGTATCGAGCCAAAGTGGCAGGTGCCTGTTATAGTCTCGCTCTTTTTCTAACGTTCTCCCTCTTTTTCCCCGTTGATTTGAAGTCTTTGCCTCCGAGTCGCGGTTCGAGTCCGCTCTGGTCCCCGGAGCCGCCAGAGGTCTGGCAGGTGTAAGATACGGGAACCCGGGATCTGGGTCTGGAATTAAAGTAATTGAGTGAGGCCCCTCTCCAAGCTGCAGACCGGTAAAGGACCCGGTCGCCAAGGGGACGTGGCCCATGCTTGTGAGGGGTCTTTGTGAGATTCATAGGCTTACATCACAACTAAGCAGAGACTTGATATATTGAAGCACTGCAGTCCTGTGTTGAGGGGGGGGATTTTACTTTCATGACAAGTGTGGCTTGGCTGCAGTCCTGACACACCCTGGCATGCCACGAGGCAGATGGTGTATCCCCAGGCGACACCGCCGCCTTCTAGCAGCCCCCTCGTCTCAAATGGCGTTCTCCTTCTGCCGTCAACATTAGTGCAGTGGGACGGGAAGGACACTTTTGAACAATTTGGTTATATTCACCTCATACATTACTGTTAATGTGGATGAGGTGGGCCGCTGGGGTCGTGGGGGACACGGCCTTCTAGTGTGAGTTTATAATTGTAAGTGATTCAAATCCTCAGATGCTCTGGGAGGCAATTTTTTTTTTTTTCAGTGGGGGGAAGAGCACTTGTGCATAATAAAAGAATGAATGACACCAGATGGAGCTGATGAGGACTAAATTGAGGTTCGCCTCGATGAAGAATTCGCTATAAGTTCGTCGTTCCGAAACGAGACGATCGTATCTTGAGTCTATGTTCCGGACATTTCGATGAGATGACGCCGAAGCGCAAGTTCGTCCGTTTAGAAATAAATGAATACATGAAAAAGCCCAATGCAAAGATTTCTTTTGTGCACGCTTTTGTTCATCTATAGCCAGAATAGAAACGGGTTCAACGGCAGCTTCATTCGATTTTTGATGGAAAGGAGTGGCTGAATCGCTACCTACTGACATAGAAATCACAAGTGCTTTAAGAAAGAGGCTTTAAGAAATAACATAGCAAAGACGCTCTCGATGTTAACCATCGTAAGGCAATGATTTGCCTGGAAATAAAGGAGGAATACTCAAAACGCTTTCACAACATTTCAATTGGGGACATTGTTCATCGCTGATAAAGGTCATAAATTGCATTATTATTACAACTTAATGATAATAACACTGGTTCCCATCCCTCCCTAGAGGTGTTTTAATGATGACGACTCTAAATTTTGGATGTTTATTTTTTCCTAAAATAACGTCAGTGGGTCGAGTTAACCCCGGAGCACTTCAGACTCTCTCTTTCGCAGAGAAAATGACTCTCCGGAAGTACTTGATACATGTTTAGATGAAGTAGTGTTTATTGCTCCTTCTTGGGATGCTCACACGCTGGTTGAACCTTGTTTGTTCGGACCTGACATTTCCCCGCCTGAAATTCCCCGCAGCAAGGCAGAACGCACCGATGTGGATCGTGTATTGCTCACTGATGGCACCGTAGAATTCACTTCATGTCCTCTTTGCGGTAACGCTCGGTAGATTATAAACCGCAACACATGCACACACACATAAATGCATACACATTCTACTATAAAGTGTTGGCAGAAGAAAAGGTAATTCACGATAACCAGGGCCCCATTTGGTTTGTTTGCAGGAGACATCCCGCCTCGCGTCGCTTGCTGCTAACCGCGCTAAACCAGTCAGTCCATCACACTTTGCTGCAATGCCTTCAAAGTACTAAGTAATATTTTTAACTTTTTTGTGCTGACCAATAAAATGAGCAGGTGCAATGCGGTTATCAGCTAGCCCGACTCAGCCTTTTTGCAAGTCGATTTGAATGGCAGCAAAATCATAACATATCTCACATAACATATTAAGGTGGTCTTGATCAAATGAATTGAGTGAGGAAAAAAAAAAAATTGTGCTTAAATCTCATTATCGATTGACGTCTTTTGCATGAGGTGCGGATAATTAAGCAAAAAAAAAAACAAACAAACAAAACACCAAAATCAACCGTCAACATCTTTATGAGGATTTCCAGTCGTACATCTTTGTTGCTGGAGCGTAGGTGAATGTCTCAGGCATTTTAATTGCGTGCTGAAATCCCTCTCCCTCCCTGCACATCTTTAACACCTCCAGTGCTTTAGTAATAGATTTTGCAGGAAGAGAATGTTTAAATGCTGCCGGGAAAAGCGGTTGCCCTTTACCTCCCAGACACTCTCCTTCTTGCCCTGTCAACTGTCACACCGCGATAATGCCCTCTTAAATGGGCCGGCGTATTGGAAGCGCCGCCGCGAGCGTTCACCAGATGTGTTTCACAGCGCTTGTGCACAGTTGCATTTTGAATTGGCACAGGTAATGCTGAATAAGTTATGCTCTTGGCAAGCCTAACAAACTACCCGCTAGTTGTCCTGTCCACTTCCCGCTTTTTTACAGCGATAATTGAGGCCCCCGCCCTGCCGACTGATAAGTTTCACTTTTAAACCGCTCGTCCGCAATAACTTAAAACAGCTGTTTCAAAGAAATGGTACGAAGAAATCATTTGCATCTGTGAACTTTACTTTTAACGGCGTGTCAACATCAGTTTGATATTCGATACATAGACAATAAGCACTATCAGGTGCTGATAATGATACAGACAAATATAAAGTCCTGGCTCAGTTGACAAGCTTCCTTTCGGACTAACAATGGGTCTAATATTACTTGTTTAATAGATCGTGAGGAGGAATATGACAGGTAAACATTGTGTTCCCTTAAAATAATGTTTCCTTAAAAACATGCAAACCCCAAATCTCCGTTGTTATCAAGTTCCAGGGGAAGTCTTAAATTTCAATCCGTGATTTGATTTATCCCTAATGCATCATAGCCTAATGTTGTTAAGTTTTCATCACGTTGCCCGTCCTTACTTGTCCTGCATTATGTCAACAGGAAAGGCAGAGATGATGTCATACTTTTGGAGCAGCTCCATACATAACTCAATAAGTATTGCTATTGTTTCCTCGAGCAGGCCATAAACATCTTTCGGCGTTGAAGTTGCGCGGGATGACTTCTGTGCGAGGATTGAACTTGTCCTCAGCCTTGCTAACATTTGCTTTACATCAGTGACTTTGCTTTCTTTGTAATATTAGAGTAGTCTTATGTGACAGAAAAGGGCAAATTGTTGCGTTTATTTTTTTTTTCACTGAATTTAATCCCTTTATATTTGATTTTATTAAGAGCGCATTTGCCGGGGCGAACATCTGTTCTTGAGACATTCCAGTGTAGCATATGAACCACCAGTCATATGGAAAATTCAGGTATTCTTTATTTTCAGTAAGAAATTCTTATTCTTAGATCCTGGTTGTATTTCCAGCGACTGCATGAGTCGAGTCCAGCGGGTCAGGATTACCGATGGCTGTGGTTACATGCTGTGAGGGTACAAGTCGGTAATGATACTGCGGTTGAGATGCGAAGAGAATCGAGGCCTTCGGCGGCTGCGAAAGTCGTCGGTTATCTAAGTGACTAAATTCTTAATTATATTCTTGAAAGAAATATGCATATTTGAAATGGCACAAAAGCAAACAAGAAAAATGTTTGTGTTTTTTTTTTTTTGTTTTTTTTTCCCGCTTAAAGTCACAGAAGCATAACATTTGTGGAACCCATAATTATGCTGCGGCAGAAAAGAGTCCTTGTTATTTTCCCTTAAACAGATGGAAAGGGAAAAGTGGGGAAGGCTGATTTAACACACAGAAGCACACTTCTGCTACTTTCTTTACCATGGTTGCCTCATCCCTCGTATATTGAAAATGATCTAAGCAAGAATATACCCGCCGGCGTTTCTCTTGTCACTAAGCGGCTTACAAATATATCCCCGGTGAACTTGCTAACTTTTTACTCTCGGAAATTTTTCTAGACCCTCCCACCGCCCCCTCCCATTTCCCGATTTATGTTGCCGTAAAATCCCGCTTGACCTCCAACTTCAAGTGCTTCCCCGACTCAGATGAAATCGAAATTTTAAAAAGAGTTTATCTTTACATCGTATTTCCTCCCCGAGGCTCGACAGGTGCGTGCGCATGTGTGTGTGTCCCTCTCACAGGTGGGCTGTATATGGAGTGTGCTTCTGGGAAGGGATGGGCAAGGATTGAAGGTGGAGGCAAAAAAAAAAAAAAAAAAAAAAAAACCTCCGCCCGGCCGCATCCACCGGATGAGTGATGGGCTGGTTTTATAACGAAGCCCGATCTCTTCCTGTTACCCGTGACTCACGGGGTGTAGTGCCAGTCATGTTGTCCGCTCTCTTAGGCATATAAATAAACATTTCCTTATGGTTTGTGTGAGAAGGTTGTCTGGCACGAATGGACGCTCAGGAATTTCATCAGAGAAGAAAACTACATTTCCTAACAGCTGGCCCAAACCTCAGTGGTCACACCCCTCCATTAGAGCCGGCGCTCGCGGGGGCAGACGGCTCAGCCGGGGACCTTCCGTTGATACGTTCGCGCAACGAGGAAGCAAATATCCCCCCGAGCCGCGATAGAGCCTCCCGACTCTGTTCCCCGAAAGGGTTTTTTTAGCCGTGTTTCTGGGTCTCAAGATGTCCACCTAATTGCCATCTACAGCACAAAACGCTGGGCGAAAAAGAGCAAGACTGCAATTAGCCGTGGCTCACTGCCAACGTCGGCATAAATCTGCCAAATTGTTTGTCTTAAGAAAGTTGAGCGGCTGTGGTCGTCTCCTCTACTTTTGAAATGTAGGCCTGTCACCGGTCCGTCATATAATTAGGCGGGCCTGCAGTAGCAAAGGGCATGCCGTATAAAGCGGGGGCATTGTGGCGGTGTGGTGAGGCTTATAGAGGTGGGCTGTTATTTATGTGTTCCTTCCTTTATCTCCCGGCCTGCCTCGGCGGATATCGCTCGGTCCCGTCCGAGGCCGCCGCGCTATCTGTCATACCGCTCTCCTGACACCTACCCTTGTCGCGGTGTTCAACGGAGCAGCGAAATGAATTCCTGTCTCGCCGTTTCAATTTCCCTCCCTCTGTCTCACCTTTTCTCTGTTTCTTTTTTTTTTTTTTTTTTTTTGTATTTCCCCCCTGCAGCTCATTATCCTTGAAGACTATGCGGACCCTTTCGATGCCGAGCAGGCCGGCGGCGCCCAGACCAGCACTGAGAAAGTGACAACTGAGAATGATGGCTACATGGAGCCATATGAGGCCCAGAAGATGATGGCAGGTAGATCAATAATTTCTATCCCTTCTCGGTCATCGCTCTTGGAGAACAAGCTCTTCTGTTGCTCCTGGCCGTTTTTTGAGCGCTCGGTAACCGGAGGTCGAGCGCTAAATGGCGTATTTTATCCTCCGTTTTTTTTTCACCTCATTGTGTGTTTGTAGACATTTGTAGACTTCCGCATGAGCGTCGTTAAAGATGTTAAAATGTTTTCAGGGGAAGCGCTTCTGAAAGCAAGAATGATATCAAAACATAGGTGTTTTGCTGAAAAAAAAAAATCCTCAGTGGAAAAAAAGCCAATAAATGAGAAGTTTATCTCGGATGATTTGTTTGTGATGAAGCAACCACTTGCTTGGATTTGTTTTTTTTGTTTTTTTTTTTTTTTGTTTCTGTACAAAACCACAATAGCTGTGTTTTCCCTGAAGAATTCCTCTGCACCACAATGTCCACAGAGCTTTGTCAGAGTGCTTTGTCATTCTGTGGCTAAGTGAGCGCAGCAGTGACAGAGTCACCAATATGCAGATAGAAGAGAGAGGCTAATTGTGAAAGACGTCTGGAAAACAAAACATAAGACAGCTGCATTCCTGACATTGTACAGTTTGAATGTCAAGCCACAAGTGGATTTGCTGGAAGTTGATAGCATCATATCTGCGTTTTAGTCCCCGATATACGGGCAATCGCATCGTCTTCCACGAGCTGATGTATTTCGGCTTTCCCTCGCACATTTTTATTTTTTACATGGGTTTACTGTTATCCCGCTGCTGTCAGGGATGTGTTTCCCTTCAGTCCTCTGCAATTTTCTTTTAATGGGCTTCCAGACAATCTCTTGTTTTCATCTGTCCTACTGGTTTGACCTCTGGCCCCGTCACTCCCTCAGCCAAGTTTAAAAAAAAAAGAAAAGAGGAGGGATTTACGGCCTCTCAGGTGGTGGAAGAGGCAAGAGGAGGGAAAAAAAAATAGAAAAATCAGAACGGGGCTTTTATGCAGTCTCTTGAGTCTTTCACATATCTCACGTTTGTTTTTGCTTCTTAGATTTAATGACACAGTTTTGCACCTGATGATTTTTTCTTTGATGCTCTGAAGTTTTCAGTCTTTGTTTAGCTGCTGTTTGGTGACCTCTCTTTAAAACCCCGTGACCTTATTTTCCACATATCTTCCCTGTTCATAACGATTTTTCTTGCGCTTTGTGTGAAAAAGCTTTGCCGAGCCTCGTATTAAACAAATATTTGTCATCATTTTTATTTTACTTTAGTAAATCTGTTGTCAAATTATGCAATTTCCACACACTTATCGCAATGCGGTGCGATATGATGGACACCCAAATTGCTCTGTGTAATCGAGGATGTTTGAAGAAATGATTAATTTAATTTACGACACACTTTGTCAGTAAGATGATATAATGCTGCGTTTCGTATTGCGGTGCAGGTGAAGCAGGGCGTGGCTGAACATGTTGATGAGGGGTGTGAATCCCGGAGGAACTCTCGACACACACACACACTACTATCTAGATACCGTATCCGCGATGACTGTCGGAGCGGCGAACAAAAATACGACGATTATTAGTATTTTGCAAGGCAGTTTAATTGGACAGATGGGACAAAATGATATCCAGAACAAAAAGCAAACATCTTTGTCTCTGCCTGTTCAACCACACACACACACACACACACACACACAAGACACAACTTGTCAACTTGTTAAGGAAACTTGCTTATCACAGCAGCTGCCTAGATAACTCCAATACTAGAAATTGAAACTGGTATTGCTCCCCCTCCCACAGTGACTCCCTGGTGTCCGTCTTTGTGGACTGGAACCTCATTGACTGCATGAAATTCATTTTTTTTTTCCAATTTCTCCCTTTTCTTTTTTTTTGTTTTCCCATTTTCAAAGCAGGACTTTCCATATTTTTGTGTGCCCCCCCCCACCCCCCGACCCGATCCCAGCTTGTATTCTGTGAGCACGTGGCGGCGCGACGTAAATTATTTATTTTTTTCCACATAAATCTCATGTTAGCATGCATGGAGTTTAACAGTCGAACGTTCGCCGGTGGCTCAAAAAAACACTGTGTAAAAGGGAGTTTTGTTATCCGCCACGGCCGGTTTAATAAGCAAGGTCTGCGCGTAAATTCTGCACATCCGACCGCAGCTGGAGTTTAATTGCAGTATCTCTTAATTCTGACAGTATTGGTCACGCGGAACTGCATACCCGCATTTCAGTTGGTTACTGTAAAAAGAGAGAGAAAGGACAAGTTGCAGGAGGTGTTGCACAACCATGGAGAAATAAAGGCCAGGAGCACTCATGTGAAGCGAGGGGCTCATATCTCTCTCAGTGTCTCATTCTGTCACTCTGTCTATCCCTTTTACACCCCGGGCAAGACGGATATTTTTGACACAATGGGAACCCGCGGTGTTAATACCGGTGCCATCTCCCGCTCTCAGACTGTTGGGCGCAGATAGCCGTAGCTCTAAAAGCCCACCTGTTTTCTCTTCCTTTTCTCCGCGCTCGCTTTCGCAGATGGACACCGCCAAACATGTCGGCAGACGACCTTCCTATTTATAGCTTTCAAAGCAGTTTTATGATTTACCACCAATCAAGTTTATGTCCCTGTATAAAAGGCTCAGTAAAGTCTTTAAGTCTCTCAACTTGTTAAATTACAAGGGGTATAAACAATGCAGTTCTATATAAATCTTTTTTAATTAATTTTAAAGAGAAGCTGAAAATAAATCGGACTTGACTTTTGTTGTCGCCACAATGACAGGTTACGATATTTAGCACAACATCAACATGGAGTGGCTTCAGACATGCTTAACTAAATATGTGTCTCATTGCAGTGGTTTTGAAGGTGCTCTGCTGTTTAATTGAGATCATTGGGTTTGGACGCTCTGCTGATCTGTATTTATAATTCCAAATATGGGTTCATCAGTGTCAAGTCACATTTCATTTATATTGGTGCCAAATCACAACACAAATGTCTCATGACACGCTCTACACATAGAGCGGATTTGGACTAAATCTTTAAAATAATTTACAGAAACCCAACATTTCCCTATGGGCCAGCATGTGGCAAGTAGAAAACTGTAATTTAGCGTGCAGAAACATCGGACAGATCCGAGCTCAACGTGGGCGGCCTTCTGTCTCGACCGGTTGGGATAGAGGAGCGAGAGAAGCACAGGAAGATCGGAAAGAAGAGTGCCATAGAAATTGCGAAGGATGATGGTCCTAGAATGATGGCACAGATGTTCCGTACTAATGATACCACCAGCGCTGAGTTACATGGTAGTAGCTGAAATGATACAACAATAGCTTTGATATTCATAGAATAAATAACAATGGTGGATGCCTTGCAAGAAAGCTGCAGCAGATCAAGCCACACCCCTGGGAACCGGAATTGTATTGCATTCATGGAAAAAAAAAAAAAAAAAAATATATATATATATATATATATATATATATATACACATAAAATATATATATACATATAAAATTACCAAAAAGTATATATATATATATAATTTTTTTAACCCAAATTCTCTATTAAAAAAAAAACATTAATTTGTGTGCAACCCAGTGGCAAATTTTCAGACAAAACAAGGAGAAAATAAAGGCAAAAATGTCACCTCAATGGCCTCTATGGTTTTGTTTTTATTGTTCAGTTCCTTTTGTTTTTGTTTTTTTTCCACTGGTTGTGTTGCGTAACGTCACATCCATGTCTGTGATGGAGCTTCTGCGTCAGATGACTGAGTCCTTGAATGTATTTTTTAGTTTTGTTTTGGCCTTGCAGTCGCTGTTGCAGCCCTGAGCGCAGCTCTCAGTGTAACTGCACAGCGAGGCTGCACGGTTAGCATTACTGTGGGACAACGTGTGCAGACCACAATGTTCAGGTTTATCAACATCCGATGCTAGATGTACAGCAAAAATGTCTTCCTGCTTGTCCTGCTGACACGGATATCTGTGACAACTGCAGAATAAATACCAATTGTACCCTTTCCACTTCTAAACAAAAGCCACATTGTTGTGTTACTGCAGTTTCTCTGTTTCCTAGCAATGTCTTCATCATCACCTCAGTGTTTTGAAACATTATGGCATAAAATAGGTATGAACTTGACCCAAACAATATTGTAATCCATAAAAATGTATTTAATTCATAATAGTATTCTGTAATAATTAGTATGTAGTGACTGTTTCAGGCACTTTCTGTGGTCGTCAGCTATGTAATGAAAATGAATATACTGTCCAAGTATTCACAACACTGGAAGACTTTTTTTTTTTAAGTAAAGCATTTAATATTTATAAATCTCCTTGGGCTCTGTGTCGATTGCCACAGAAATGCAAAAAAAATGTCTTGCTTAATTTACATTCAACAGAACAAAGTTAATTATATCTTTGCATTTAATTACATAAGTGTTTCCACACATTTAATAATAAATAAATTAAATAAATCATTTCTTTTTCTAAACATTGAACTGTGAAGAAACTGGATGCGTTTTGCTGTTAAAATTTATGATCACTCGATTACACAATATTCACACCTTAAATACACAGTCACATAGTGGGAGGCGCGGTATGTTAAGCCTGAGGCAAGAAGTGTCTTTACATAATAGTGTGTACACTCCTGCTGTTTGTGTGCGTGCGTGTGTGCTGGTTGGCATATACTGTCTGTATGTGTGTGTGTGTGTGTGTGTGTGTGTGTGGGCGCTGCACTGCTTCTGCTTGGGTGTGTGCCGCGTACTCTGTGTCTCACTCTCCCAAGAGCCATCCTTAGTGAGGTTGAGTTGGTTGATTTATGGGCCTGTTGGAGGAGCATGTCACAACTTCCTTAACCTGAAAAGCCTGCTCCAATCCCCCCCCAACCCCCCTTTAGCTGGTGCACCGTAGCTGTTGGCTGGGGTTTACTGCCCCCACCTGCCGCTGTGTGCAGACATGTACACGTTGTCCTTGTAGTTCCTGCATCTATACATGCGATTCTAGGGTTCCTGTGCACGCGCTGTAGCATGCAGAATTTCTGGATCGTCGATCTTGGGTTTTGAACACAGTACGTACAAATGTATGAAATATGTCACGCATGCACCTTTTTTTTTTTTTTTTGGTGTACTCCTGTTTGTTTTTTTAATCGTGTCAGCACACACTGTTATTGTCTCAGTAACCTCCTCACATACACTCGCACAGCCTCAGCTGTCAGGGAGGCCATTCCTGACATAGCCCGGCACTTGGAGCACCCGGCTAATCACAGGTGGAGCTGTCACTGGAAAAGCTAGAATCAACTCTTGTTATTTTATCTGCTCCACTTGACTCTCATGCATTGTTGAAGCTGTTGAGACTTGTTATCCTGACAAGTACAAGGGGGTGGTGGTAACGGTGGGGGGGCAGTCCACCTCCAGCCATTTTTCAATGAACTAACGCTCCTCATGCTCCGCATTCAGCCGGGCAGGCAGACGACCATGTGAGAGTTTTCCCACAATGCAAAAGAGGCCTGTTGTGCAAACAGCTAACAGGAAGGAGCTCTCGTACGCAAACGCAATCCACCGCGGGGCAACTCCTCGAGGCATCGCTGCACCGCACCGCACCGCACCACATGGGTGGTTTGTTAAACTTCTTTAAAAAACAAAGTGCCTCTGGTGAATTAATGATATAGCTAGTCAAAGTTGTCAGCTCAGTGGGTCCTGATCTTATCTGTTACGTCACTGGGTAGTCGTATGGGCTGGAGAGTTTTGCAATAGAACAAAAAGTCCCCGGAGGAGGAGGAGGAGGAGGAGGAGGAAAAAAAAAAAAACAGTTGACTCACTTTAGATGGGTGTTCGTTATTTTCTCCCTGTGACTGTCTTGACAAGTGTGCCACTAAATGTCTCCTGGCACCGATACCTCTTTTACCGCACCCCCAGCGACATCCCTTTTGCAGAGGAGATGAGTCATTAGGAATAGAGTTGATTATTTCAATTACTCACGATCTTGTGGCGCTAAGCCCCCCTCGCTGATTTCACAGCATAAATGCCAGAAACATTACCAGTTTGGGAATGGCTTGGTCGGTGATAGACAGAGTTCAGCTGTCGGGGCTTTCGGAGAGGAGAGAGAAGAGACGAGAGAAAAACAAGAATACATATGAATGCATGAGAGTAACTGAAACCAACAACTACAACCAGTGTTCAAAATTAAACTAAAAACCGGAAAAAAAAAACAAACTCGGCAGTTTAGGCCTAGAATAAACCCTTTAGATCAGGGGTGCCCAATATATCGATCGCGATCTAGCGGTCGATCGTAAAGGTAGTTTGGGTAAATGGCACGGTACTAAAGAAGACAGACGTTTTGTCATTTAATTGATATACAGGGCAGCCGGTTTGACATTTGACCTTTTCTGCCACATGGGTCACCGTGTCTGCGCATAAAACAGGGCTAAGTGCTGCAAAACTCTGGCATCCTAGCAAGCTAGCAAACTTAAGAAGGGGTATGTAAAATGAGTGGCGAAGCAAAAAACATACCACTTCCATTAGGAGTGAGAGGAGTTCATTTTTTACTATGTCAATTTCAAAGTGCATTTGTCTACCGTCGCTTTACAGAAGAAGAGAAATGTGGAGCTGCATTTTTGGACCGCTCTTAAAAACTACGCCGATCATTTGGAAGTGAGCTATCAGTAGTTACTGTTGCAACCCTTCTGTTGCAAGTCATGAGAGTAAGGTAAAGTTGTATTCTGCAATATGGGCGCAAGCAGTTATGCAAGGTACACCAACGTATATCTACGTGTAAAGAATTCTCATATTTATAGATATATCTTTTGCATTTTTATGATAGGTAGATCATTTTGTCTCGGACATTTTATAATGTCGCATGCTGAAAAAATGTGTGCACCCCTGTGTTAGGCTATTCGAGACAAACGTTGCCGCATAGACTAAATCAATCAATTGATCAATCAATAGATAGCAGGTGAAGAGCTTCAAAAATCTCAATATTTAGTGATTCGATGGCATATCACCAAGGTCTGGGTATTTCCTTTGGCCGAGCTGTACTCCCAAGTTTTTGTGAATGTCAGACCAGTAGATTTCACATAATCCTGCTAACAGAGAGGCAGTAATTTTTTTTTACGCTTTGTCAAACAGATCTGGGCTGAAATCTACTGGACTCATCTCTGGCCCATGCTACACTTCAGCACACAGTTACGAGACAATCCCTCGGGCAGACAGGCGAACCCCCGTGACTGAGGTCCAAAGTAAAGGTAGTGACAGCAAAGGTCAGCGGAGCCAGGGACGAAGGGAACACATTTGCATTAAAGTAGCTGCGGATAAGTTTATGGGAACTATTTCGGAGGAAGAATGGATTCATGAAATGGTTTCCATATCCGTTTCACTCTTCCAAGAGAGAAAAACCACCCGGGGCGATGGCAGGTACATGTGGCTGCACATTTCTTGGCCTGTAACCGAACCTTTGTCGCCCCGAGCAGGAACTTGAGGAATATCCGGAGCGTGTACTGACAGTGGCACTTTTTTAAAAGGGTGATTTCTTTTCCGGTAATCCAGGAAGTTGGTGCCGTTATAATAGGAATTGGGGATTAGCATGAGGGAGTTATCTTTATTTTCTATTTTTTTTTTTTCTATGCTTTGTGTGCTAATCTTGGTGTTTTGAATGTTGCAGAAAGAATTACCCCGGAATCGCATTTATGCTTTACCCTAGTTGATAATTGTCGGTTATAATTAATCATGGTCTGTAATGCCGGTAGCTGAAATATTGGAATGAGGAAATGAATAATTAACGACCTCCCCTGCTTACTTTCACGCCTCACAACAGCTACTTCTTAGAGTTTTTTAGTACTTTGACAGCCCAATCCATTCCCAGCTGCTCCTCTGGTTGGCGATTTAATTTAAAACCGTAATCTTGTAGTACTAGTAACACTTTCATGTTGTTAAAGCAATTATCCATTGACAGCGCTTGGAGTGGATTTATGTTGAGATGGAAAACGGACATTTCCGAGCATAAAGCGGCGCGCAAATGTGAAGTTCAGCAGCGGGTAAGCATTAATGTACCTTAATATTGCAAAAGAAATGTGTTAATAAACACAAAATATAGGGAAAGCTTACTTGCAAGAGCTGCTGTATTTTAAGTGAATTTATATTTAATGGTATTGTTCACTAATAGATGAGTTCATGTTATCTCCGTGACGACGACGCAGTCGGCTCTGGAGTTATGGACTTTACTCGACTGTCTACGACCTCGCGGTGTCCTCAACAATGCGTGTGTGTCGCGAATCGGTTCTTTTTTATCGTTCTCTGTGTTTATGGACTCTTCTTCCCCCGTGTCCTCTGTGTGTCCCCAAAAATGCCGCAGGATATTGAGACAGACTGCAGCATAAATGGGTTACTACTTGTAAAATATTCAGCAAGACTGGAAAAAAAGGGGCCTAATTCTAAGGAAATAAACAAGAGTCAGCTAAATTGTAAAAGTAATTGTCTCGTTTTTTTTTCCAAATGCAAACGGGGGTTCTAGGGAAGAACATCTACATTCTTCCGATATGAATGAGTGACTCAAGGTTGATAAAAAGAATAACGTTTAGGTGATTTTACTCAAAGGGGGTAAAAAGAATAATTATGCAAAATCTCCTTCCAACTCTCACATGCAAAGTCTGTCCTTCCATACCGAGCCTGCCTTTAAGGTAAAATCATGTATATTCATATCGCCTGTATTTCCTAAGGAACTCGTGCAGCCACAATAAGCTATTTTTGAAAATTAACCGCGCTCGTCTACAGTGATAATTGTAAAACTGTGAAACAGCCGAACGCCCTTCCCCGCTCCCTGACGACTCATCATGCTATGCTCCATTCGGTGGTTGCCAGATTTTGTTAGAAGTGAGCTTCCCTCTTAAGCCACATCTACATGATCCCATGAGAAGTGAGTGACAGTTATTATTCCCCGATCTGACAGGGTGATACGGAGTGATGCAACACCCGTGCTCCATGATGCCGACGCCTGGTGTCATGCGATTTGGTGTTTCGTGTTATTGTTGCCCCCGTGTCGTGTTAATTTTTTTTTTTTTTTTTTTTTTTTTTCTCCCCAAAATGGGCTTGTCGACGTGCACGGGCGGCGATGAGATCATAGCTGGTGTTTATATCCTTTTTGATGAAATTGGATTCCCCTCGCAAGTCAGCCAGCCAAGTGAACCACAACGGTTTCCTGTATAATGTAAACTTGCGGTGTTAAAACACGTTCAACATACATTATGTTTACAAAAGTACTAATCAGCATAAACAGAAAATGTATCCCACTGTTTTCCATAGTTTTACAAACCGCAGGGAAGCAAATCTCACCTTGACTGTTTTCCTAAACGTAGTCAATAAACTGCCGTTTTTGGTTTTTAAATTATACGTATCTTTTTTACGAGCAGCTGACGCGTAATAGTCGTGTGTAACTGTACGCCGTTTATAAACCGCCCGTGTTCTCAGCGAAAGATTTTTTAGCCGGTTTAAGAATACTTTTGTTTTCCTGGACTCTGACTCCGTATGTGTGTTTGCGTGTGTGTGTGTGTTTGTGAGCCGGACTGAATAATGTCCAGCAGCCTCCGCGGCTTGAAGGCTCATTTGATGAAGCCGAAGAGCGGGAGGTGTGGAGGATGGGAGGAGAGGTGAAAGGCGGGAAGACTGACGACTTATTGATGAAATGTGAAATCTTCAGCTCCGGCCCGATAACCTCCTCCTCCTCACTTAGTGATGAATGTTCCCGGGCGCTGCAGTTCTCAGAAGACTGTGTGCACGTCGGTACTGGACAATTGCGAATACATTTCTCACCCAACATCTATATATACAGAGATAAATTATTCGGCGATGTCGCCTGTTGACGAGAGTTCGATATATTCGATTAAAACCGAAATAATTCCATAATGTTTCATTTATTTAGCAAACAACACGAAAACTTCTCTCCCCCCATGCTTTTTTCCGTTTTTATAGATCTCAACAGGAACCGTATAACCGCGCATTTGCATTATTTAGTCACGTTATTTAGCTTTAGTTGAAACCAAATCGAGCAATTTATATCTGTAGAGATTATAATGGCAAACAGTTGGGTCTTAAAACCTAGCAGTCAGTGTTATACATGTTAATGAGGCCATTCAGTTTTGATTAGATCCCCTCGGAGTGGGCTTTTCGGAGCTGATAGCGAGTATTTATGTGGGACGAAGGGAATTCGCTTCATATCGGAATATTGAGGCTACCGCTCTGCATTGCCGTTGTTTTCAAACGTAACCTGTAGGCTGCCACCCATGGGATCCGGTTTTATTGAAGGCAAACGTATAAGTTACATCACCCCTGACGTACGTAACCTATAAATAACACTGAACCAGACAAAAATAAATAGATAATAATCTTTTATTTAAACGTATTACCTGTTATTTCTTGACCCTGTCTTATCTATGGTGAAATATCTATTTCTTGTTCTGTCCTTCATTCCCCAGCAAATGTTCTCCAACCGAAACACTTGTCCGGGGTTGAACGTCAGTAAACAAAGAGATGTTTTGTTTGGCCTTTTTCTGACCGACGAGCCTCGTACACGCAGACACAAACATAGAATAATGTAACCGCGAGACTGAGAGGAAGCATGTTTTCTGGCCAAAGCATTCCTCTGATTTCCCACCGTACCGGTCCGTGCCAATCCTAGGATGGATAGGATGGCAGCGCCGCTATCCATCCCTCACAGCTGAGTGGGGAAGGAGGACGCATGAAGGGAAAGAGACCGGGCAGCCACTTTTTCGGCGCAGGCTGGTGATGCTGAAGTCATTCATTTTAAAGGTAAGATTAATGACACTATTAATCCACGACGGGGCCACTGCAGAGGAGGACAGGGCAGAATTCACACCCTCCCGGCTAGCTCCTCGGGACCCGCGGCGCTCATGCATGAGGTCTGAGAATACACGCTAACATACACAGCTGTTGTGCACACAGACATGCATTTCTAAGTCATTTGATATGTCAAGTATCCATTTGCCCCCTTAGTGCCCACGAGCTGCAGCTCGCGTCTTCGTCGCGGCCAGTTGCCTCGCCGAGGGTTATCGGCCCTCGGCGAAAGAGAGAAGATGACAGATTTAGTGAATTAGTAAAATAGTGGGAGATGGCCGGCGCCGGCTGGATGGCCGTGCCGTGTTCTTGCGGCGGCCACAGTCAGGCTGCAAAAAGGAAATTGGGCCTGTTGACACTTCGGTGTGACAAAGCGCTTTTAGGTGTGAGTTTGAGTGTGGGTGTGCGCGGGCGGGTGGCGAGCACTCTGCAGCTGTTGAAGGACACAACGGGAACAGATGGGCGACACAAAAAAAAAAAGTCTTGAACGGAGACACTCGCAGGAACAAAACTGAACTGTGCTGAAACCTCTGCCAACCATGTCCCGGTGTAATAGGATGTTTGAGACCAAGACACGGGGGCGTAACACACACACACACTCCACTGGCTCAATTTATAAACCCAAGCAATGCTGATCCGCGTGCGACTATTCACTCGCCGTCTTAATTCGTTCTTTAAACCCTATTCTGTGCTTGGAGAAGAGTTTGGCCGGTCTCCATTTCATGTTTTCAGCACGAAAACACACGACAAGTTATGCCAGAAATGGCAAGAAGGGTGTCTGAGTCAGGAGCTTTTGTTCCAAAAATAGACTCCCTTCGGTATAATCAAAGCCTTATTTTTATTTTATTTTTTTCGCTCGCTGATTCCCGCCTTCAGATCGACTTTGTCCTTTCATTATCCGACAAGGCCTTTTGATCAAAACCGGGGACGGGCATCGTCTTCTCAAACAGAGACGTGTTTTTGAACTCCGCGTGTTTGCGAGACAGGCAACGAAAACGTCGATCGCGGTTTTTCAGGAGAGATTTAACCAAAAAAAAAAAAATCATTTTGTGACTTTGCTGGAAGATTGAAATATCTTGTATAGTATCATGATAATATATGTATTTCAAATAAAAACACTTAGATGGTTAGTTAAAGGAAACCGCATGTATGTGGGCGCGCATATGTGTCAGCGTGCACGTCGGTTTGAGCGAACAAGCCTGAAACTGCTGTTGTTGTGCGAGTAATGTAATTGAGGAAGCCTGTTGACATCACTGCTGGATGAAGGCTCACCAGAGCGGGCGCTCTTGATGAAGCCGTCATCTTAAACCGCGCCAAGCGTCTCCACAGACCTTCTTTTCTCTGTGTCTTCATCCTTTTTTTTTTTTTTTTTCACGCCTTGTCTGCATTTTCCGTCTACATCTGATCTCCGTCCTACATTTTCTCTTTTGTCCCGCTGTCTGCTACATTCTCTTTTGTTGTTTTTATTCTGGTTTCTTAGTCTTTGTCTCCGCCGCGCCTCTCGTCGCTATCTTCATGTTCATTTTGTCCTGTCTGGTTCTGTCTATGGCTCAATAGCACTTGTTCATGTCCAACGCCTGAACAATATAGATACCGATCCAATACCGTCTTTATCTCTGCCCATCCCATTTATCTGGTTGTGACTTTTCTTTTTCCTGTCCTCAGCAAGGCCTCTTATCCCATCTGCTGAAGTATTTCAGATTTGGATAAATGGCGCAAAGTCATCTCTGTTACGCTCGCAACTATTCTGGTAAAAGGAGAGTAAATATCTGCGTCAGATTGGAGTCACAGCACGACCCGGTGGGACTCGGCAATCTGAAGTGCATTTGTATGGATGCTTTTAGCTTCACGTAGCCCCTCCGAAAACATTGTACTTTTATGTAAAAAAAAAACAAACTGTGCAATAAGACATAAAACAACATGCGATTACCGCTGCACCTTTTTTGATGTGGTTTAAGCTGCCTTTTTGAGTATTCACCACCATTTAAGCCTTTGTTATTGAAATAAAGGTGCACTATTGTGTAAAGATTAGTAGAAGAAATTGTAATTTAGGAACATAAAACCTCTCTCTCATAGCTTAGTTAACAGTAACATGACACTTTAGGCAAGGGGATTGGATCGATATCTATTTGATGACTATCAGATGGAAAGACTGGTGTCTGTGTGTGTACACACACACATCTATATCTCTCTCTATATATAGATATAGATGCGTGTGTGTGTGTGTGTGTGTCTCACTCTGGGACCCAATTTATTTGTGACATTTAGTCAAGGATGACCTTCTCTTGGTTATTCTTCCAGGGACACACAGCCATCCACAGCTAATCCAGCCATTATTGTAGCTTGATTTGAACCTCTACCCTTTATCCTCTTTTTATGCCAATATAAATCCATATTCCTTACAATAATTGTGCACGTACCCTGTCTACATTTTCTCTCAATGGCACAGGCTTTTCAAGGTAGAAACATTGCAACGCTTTACCAGGAAGTCATATCATCATTTGTGTAATGCAGACAGTCTTAATGGTGAAGCTGCTGGCGCTGCTGAGCTGTCAAATAATATAAAAAAATGCAATGTGTTAAGTTCAATCAAGAATGGTAATATAAGATTATACATGTTTCCTTATCCATGATATGCTGTGCTAAAGATAGTGTGGCAAGTTGCACAACAACATAAGTAACTACAAATGCATCCAGATTACCGTAATTTCGGGACTATTGAGCGCACCTCAATATAAGCCGCACCGGCTAGCTGATGCTACGCTATCTTGGCCTTCCTCCTGCGCACTGAAACCGTCAAAGTCGTCTTCTTCGGTGCCGGGAGTTGAGCGGACACGTCATTTCACGGGTCCATTTTGACTCGTAACTTTTGAGCGCAGCAGTCGGCGGCAAACTCTGGCGATGCATCGGCAAGTGGGGGCCGGGCTTCCAACCAGCCGGGCTACGTGACTCTCCTTCTCCTGCATGGGATGACGTGTTATTTATTTTTTCGCAGCTGAATCATAAACCTGAACTGCCGTCATAAAGGAGATAGAGATTATAACCTTATCAGAGCATGTGATTAAAACTCAATGAGGCAGATTTATGGTTTATGCATGATACACAATTGTGAAGTTGATGAATAAATGCAAAAAAAAAAAAAGGCAAAAATGTCTCAAATTTCTTCAAATTGAAAATTTTTCCAGAAGTGAGTGTATATTTTCAGTCAGACTCAGCTGACAGTGTAAATAAGCTTTGGATAATTGGCTGGTCAACTAATATAATATTTTTTGATACCGATCGTGTGACCTTTTCCCTTCATTATTTTTTCCATCAGGAGAGTAATTTCTCTTTGGGAAGACTCATATTTTTCCTCACTGGAAAGTTCAGAATATGTTTATCATTACAACCCCCCCACACACACACACACACGCACACTCGCTCTCACTCTCTCTTTGCACACCTATCCGTCCCCATCTCTTTCACCGCATCTCCAGCCCATCCGGCCATCTCCGTTCGAATCAATCATGGCGCGAATTTACCGGTGCGTTGAGGTGAGGCACTGGATCTGCCCAGGGCCCCGGCTGCCGGGTTTGGGTTGTAATGGGTTGTTGCTGGCTGCTAATTTGATACGGTGTGTGGCTGAGGAGCCTCATTAGGGACGGCGACTCACAGAGGGAGAGGAGACTCTCCATCACGACGGTTACGCCGCACGCCGGGAAACAAAACAGGACGGCGATGAGGAGAGAGAGAGAGAGACCAGATGCGAGACCAGAAGTGGGTAATTTGGAGAAATGATGAAAGCGAATGAGAAAGGGTCCCTGGTTCTGTCAAAACAGCCCAGTGCGGGCAATTGACGAAAGTTAGATTTCATCATACGCGGTTCTTGCAGTGAACTTTTACGCATATTTTTTTTTTTTTTTGTACCCTGCTGTTCTCTTTTTCCCCTTTTTGATTGCTGTAAATCTTTCTGATGTGACGGTTAAAAAAAAGGACTGTCAAGGCCTTCATTCATCATCTGTTTGTGTTTCCATCTGGATCACCCGTTCGGACAGGGAGTACGGGAGATTGAGGATGTGTGACAGCGCAAGTGCAGAAAATTGACATAGAAATACCATCACCACTCAACTGGAATGGTTGCGAAAGCAAGATGGAGGGAAAAAAAAAGAAGAGTGAAACAACAAATAAGACAGAGTGAGGGAGCGTAGAGGGAGAGAACGAGATAGTTCACCGAGAGAGGCTCATTTCCATTTGAGCATTGCATTTTTTTTTTTTATTTCTTTTTTTTTTTTTTTTTTATACCAGTCATGCGAATCTGTGTGGTCTCACTCACTGTGGCACGGAGGGAGATGAGATACCGCCGTGGACAGAGTGAATTATTAATGTAAAAATCTCCTTTGCTGAATCCAATAAGGTGCCTATGATTTGGCTGTCAGAAAGATTGGTGGTCTGGATAAGGGAAACTCCTGGATCACATGGCGCCATGAGTTTTGCTCCCAGGGTAATTGACTCGTGCACGGTATTGACTTTTTCTTGTCGTGGTGATTAAAGAAGCCCGGGCCAGACTGGAGCCCAAAGTCTGGCTCCACGCGGTGGGTCAATGGACCTCACGGCGAGCCTATCCTGGATGACCTTTGTCCAAAGAGCAGGGCCACGGTTAACCCTTAGCTTAGCGCTCTGAAAATACTGATCGCGTATCAATGCGGAACAGAGCTGACTGGTCCTGTTGGACCGATATTTTCTTTCCGTCTCTGTTTTTATTCACCTGAAACTAAAACTTGTCTTGGAAAGATGAAAAAATGTATTCAGTTTGTACTATTCGTACAGAAGGTAGAACTCATGGTTCATCCGTGATGGGTTTAATGCAGCGGTCGTATTTCACTGATGTTGTGCTGTATGTATAACTCAATAAAGGGATTTCCTCTTCTTTTATTTGTGTATGTTTGGATGAGAAGTTAATCCAGATCCATCAAAGACAAGGTTCTCATGCAATCATTGCAGACATTAATCGATTTTAGATCCAATAAAAAAAGTTGTAAAAAAAGGTGCTATTTTCTCAACCCTGGTCCTCAATGTCCTTTTATTTTCAGTGTGTTATAAAGTGCTTCAAAACTAGTGCTGCCCAGAGTTGAAATATTGATTTGATATATATCAATATTGATATTGATTTACCAATTGTTCATATTTTATTTGATGAACATTGAAGAGAGCGTGTTCAAATCTGTGTCTACAAATTAGTCTTTCATTCATGACACTGTCATTTGTGTGCTTCAGTTCTCATCGTGACAGAATGACTCCCTGTGGATCAAAACACGTTTGCATTAAAGCATTTATAACTTAAACACAACATGGCACTGTTCAGAGAAGAAGTTTAAAGTGCGAGTGAGTCTGCATCCGAAGGGTAGTTTTCTCAGGTGGATGTGTACTTCCACTTTTGGATTGGAAAGGAAATTGCGACGGGTCCTAAAATGGAGCCTTGAGGTTCTCCGAAGAAGGAGAAGGTTTGAAGAATATATGCATCCATTCTGACGTACCTGCCTGTGAGTACAGGAACTCGAAGAGATGTGACCTGAATTCAAACGAAAGTGTCAAATGCCAAGCTGGCATCCTAAGGGAATAAGATTGCACATTTATCAAAGTTCTGTTGCGGGAGGCTATTCACTACTTCAAGAATATGCTTGATGCAATCTGAAACTAAAGCTCAATATCAGGCAACATGTTACTCCAAGCTTGATTTCAGAAACAGCGATGGCCTCATAGGAAGTTATTTTGGAATAATATTCCAGCCAGTTCAGGTATTGGTATCGGTTTCACTGTGATCAGAAAACTTCAAGACCGTGCTTGTTCAGGCAAAATTTGCAATTCAACTGCCAACATCTTTCCACTCTTAACCTTTGTAATTGCTGGTTCTGATGTCACTGACATCAGTCTGACATTCACCAACCCTTTGTCATTGTTCAACAAACTAGTCATTTTATCTGTGGTCTGACTCATGCAATGCAGAAACATGGCACACTGACACTTAACTGCAGACTAGCCACGAAGCGAGCGTGGCTACGCATTCGAACCCACGTATAAACTCAAATAATTCCTTGAATTTCTTTCAGCCCACATGGCGTCATTCATCATGGATTACTGGAACTCGCAGCTGAAGAAACAGATTCCCAGAAAATGTTGTTTTTATTTTACTGTCCTTAGAAACCCTGCCCTGTTATGATATGGATAATGCCACACCTGCTTTTAAGTTCAGGGTTTAACGGACTTACCAAAGAGATTTAGATTTTCCATTTAGGGGCAATTAAAAGTGACTCAGAGCAGTGTCATAATATAAATACATCTTTAACTTTTACAAAATCTCTTTAATTTATTTTCCTTTCACGATATGATGCCATTTCATCCTTGAAAGAGCCGGTGATTTATATTGATGACGATTTTTTTTTTTTTGTTATTTTCACCGGCAGATTTCACTGAATGGCAAAATATTAAGATGATGTGTCAGTGTAAACCAAATGTTTTGTCAAAAGTGTTCGTGTTGTTTGAAAGCAGCTATCATGCCGAGGCCACCTTTAATGGTTTTCTGTAAGTATTGCGCCTCTTTTTAGCACTGTCAAAAATATCACTGAATGGTACATCGTGTCCCGCATTAACCTCTGAGCATATTTTTAGTGAGCACTGTCAACCTCCATTATATTTGGACTCAGACCGCCGTTGTCCTGACAAGGCATATGAAGCTTCGGGGATAGAGCGGCACAAGGAGAGACATCGTAAATATATATCATAAAAATCTCACCAGCTGACATTTCCGCTTCTCGGGCCTCACTTGACAGCTTCAGGAAATCCTCCATCCTCTTAAGAGTAGTCGGGAGACCTCGCCGGTCAGCTGGAATTAAAATACATACAGCGATAACAACGTCCAGTGCACTTCTATGGGTTGAAATTGTACACACATCAGTGTTTTTTTTTCCTGTAATGAATGCAGACAGCACGCCAGATGTGTCCACATGTCCATTAACAACTTTTGCTTTCCTGCGCATGCATCACATTATCTCTGCGCCCATGGTAATGACCACCGACAACATATGGTTGTCTGTTTTGTACGCGTCCCTACATGCACACGCAGGAAGGCAACTTCTTCTGAGGGCCGTACCCTGTAGTCAGTAATATCATTATCGGGCCTCAAAGCTCATTACCGCGAGGCAATTGTGGCAAACAAAGAGATGCGCTGCTTACATAAGGCGGCAGGTGAAATGCAGAGGGGGAACATTTTCTGTTACCCAGACGGCGATGATTCTGTGGCTCTTTGTGTGCAGCATCTTTCCGTGAGTGAATGACGTAGGTGGTCCTTGTCAAAGAAGCAAGTCTGTGGGTGGCGTTGCTATGTATCCGAAGCAGTCGGTGTATTGATTCCGTCTTGCAGTATCTGTGTATCAAATATCTTTTCTGCATATGTCTGTTTGCCCTTACAGATGCAAGGCAGTTGTTTCCGTTAACAACTGCAAGCACAATACATCACATTCTCATAAAGTTTATAGGAAATGGGTATGCTGCACAAGCAGGGTTTTCTTTGGAGAATCAGTATGTTTGACCCTGATATCCCTTGGCGTTACCATAACCGAAACTCTCTTTAACACGTCGATAAATTTCACCCTTTCAATAAAGTCGTCGCTCCGATGTTGGATGCTTGCCGTGCACGTAAACTTGTCGCGTCACTGTACGAAAAATAGAAATGCATCGTCTGGAACTGTAGAAGCGGCGCGGGATTTGTTTCGGATAAAATCATGGCTAAGATGTTAATTTGGAAGCAAGATTAAGGAATTATGGCATTGTGACACTCCGTGATTATTGCACTGCGAATACAATCAAATCACGTTGTTTACTCGGGACAATTCTAGAGCCTGTTTTGCATCTTTCACTGATTGTGCACAGTGATTGGGAACTGGTTATTATTCATGACCGCATCAAAACTATCTCAGTGATCGGAGGGTATATGCTTTTTATTTTGTATTCACGCTATAATATCAGCGCGATAAAGAGCATGGGTTATTTCGAAATCCATCAAGCATTACATCAGAGACCCTCAATGACGTGCACACATCCGTTGCCCTCGCCGCGCGGGCCGATTCCATCTTGGCGGATTGAAAACGCGGCCAGTTTTCATGATTGAAAACCAAAGTCAGTAGCCGGATTGACCGATTAAATGACCGCGCTCGATTACACCGTCGTGTCCTCACGCTCTGTCCATTTGCGCCCGTCTTCGCACTAACTAGCAATGTCGAACCGTCCTTTGCTTTTCATGGTTAAAACCCGGTGTCGAATTACTTCGGTCGCTCATCCTGGCTTCACCGCTTCACCGCGCTCCTCTCATCTCCCCCCGTGGAGCTCCGTCAGCATGACCACATGTCACTGTCAGCGGGGCATCGGGGCCGAAGCACCGAGCCCATCAACACCTCCCTGGGGAAACTGAGGCCACCCACAGGCTATCCGTGCCAGGTCAGGCCAGGCCGGTCCACAGGGGTTGAATGGAGATGCATAGCGTCCCGAGGAGAATGACTGACGGAGTAGCGGAAGCTCTGCCTCGGTGACAGCGTACGTCTCTGCGGTATCCCGGAGCATGTTTTTCTACCTTTGAATAGTGCCCTTCTGCAAAGGCAGACCGTCCGTGTGTGTGTGTGTCGTAGCGAGGCTGCGCCCGCTCTCTTATTGGCCACCGAGACACAATAATAACCAGAAATAAAGCCCTATTCAGAGCAGATTGTTGCCCCGCAGGAAAGCCTCTTCCTATCCCCTCAGCCCAGCCCACAAACATACAGAGGCAATTTACCCCCACCCTCCCTCCTTTTTTTTTTTTTTTTTTTGCAGCCATTTGTGTCCCCTGGCTGCCTATAAGTTTGGGGTTTAAAAGGTAAAAACAATGGGGTGGTAGTTGCGGTGGTAAAAACGGATGACGACTTTGTTCAAAATGATTATCTGCAGTTTTCTGCACAAGCGAAGACGTGGTGCTTTTTGTACCAGCGCACCTTTTGTTTTTCACACGCTTAGCATATTTGCCAGCGTTTTTGTTGTTGTTGTTGTTGTTGTTTTGGCCACTTATCAGAGAGAGACTCGTCAACAATGCTTCTTTAGCGAATCAAAGTTGATTATTCGGGCGTGCGTTAGAGCTCGGCTTGTGAAGGAATGACACCGGTTAATGTGATTAAACTACTCAAATGAGAAAAGAGACTGATTGCGAATGGTTTCACATGTGGCTTTTGAAACACAATTATAGCGGTTGGCCGAGGCAACGCGACTCCTTGCCAATTCTGCTTTCTCTTTATGTTTTGCGTGTATCTGTGTGTATCTGCATTGATGCTCAGCATATGTAAACATGAAACGTTTCTTGGTGTTTTGAGTATGAATTTCATGTCTTACTGTGATCATTTTTCAACTCGGGCCAGACTTTATCCACATCCAAATACTCATTAGATGTACTCATTAGAGTCAACGCGCTGATGTACAACGCTGTGACAAGTAGCCTGAGAGTAAATTCACAAATACACCTCGGGGGTTATCTGAAGAGACCCTCACCCTCTTCAGCCTCTTCTTGTAGCCAGGGCTCCTTCCATGTTAAGCGGCAGTATTCAGCACAACAAAACACTCGAGCCCTAAAGCCCCTCTACTCGAATTGCACCTGGTGGGTCATTTTTTTTTTAGATCGCAGGAAAACCAGAGATCGGAGGATGGTATTGTTCTGTATTAGTCTTTGAACCACAAAAGATTGTAGAACAGATTGAAATGCCCAAGCTGTTTTGAAGTGCATCCAATAAACCTGGATCACATTCGCCCCCCCCCAAAAAAAACTCAGATGACTGAACACATAGATTAGATTTTCCGGTTGTAGTTTTCCAAAGTGGCTCTATTGATCTCCGGCATGCTGTGGAACAGTTTGAGGTATGATGTGGCTTCGGATGAGAATCCGTGCCTCCTGAGTCGCACGGTTATATTGGAAAACCTTTTCCTGATTGGAAGGAAGTTACCCCGAGTGAATGTCTCGACGAGGGGCCGCCTCGGTCAGACTGTATGCAAAACAGAGCGTGGGGGTAAATGGATTTATTTCAGTGTGCACAATGAACAAAAAGCTGTATTTTATAACTGTTTGACCCTCGCCAAGAGGAATCAGGCATAAATGAATGAGAGATTGAAACCACTTGAAAAACAAAACATTTGATTTTGTTGTTTTTTGTTGTTTTTTTTTTGATTCTCTGAAAGGTCTTTACGGGACAAATAATGGAAATGAGCAACCTGGAACCAACAAAGACCCATCTGTTATTTGAGAGTTGAAACCCGTTTCACATGTGCACGACAACATTTCAGAGCAGAACCCAGCTGGGAGGCACGGTCCCAGTCTGCACAGATTTTGTGGCGATCTGCAGTATAGCAACGCTGTTAATTTGTTGTGCAAACAAGAGCTCAGAAGAGTATGTAAAGTTAATAACCCTCTCCCCTGGCTGGCAGCAGCATGTATAATTGATCCTCCTGCCAGCAAAGTTAGTGAAATACACTTTATTTCTTCCTTACTTACTAAATCAGCACGGCTAATCCGCTAATTATGTCTCAAAAGCCCAGTTGCTGTCACAGTGACTGTTTACAAACCAGACCTTTTTTTTTTTTTAGAATTGCCCGTGCAGCTTAGTTGCCGCAAGCATTTTATGGATTGAACTTTGCTTGCACTTTGTAACTTTGCGATTGATCCTTTTTTCTTTTTTTTTTTTTTTGTCCCATCGAATTCTTATGTCAGGCACGGTGGCACGTTGGTCGGCGCATCCGCCTCTCAGCGAGGAGTTCCCTGGTTCGGTTTTTGACAGGAGACCTTTCCCCGCTGAGTGTCCGTGGTTTCCCTTTGTCTGCATTTTCTTCTGGATCCCTAAAAACACTCAGTAGGTTTATTGAAGACCCTAAATTGCCCAACGAATGGGTGAATGTGATCAAAAATCGATCGGTCCAGGGTGAACCCCACAGCTAGAATAGGCCCTCCTGCGGCTCCGACCCCAGGATCCGGGTTATAGATCCATTTATGATTCAAGACTTTTTTTATTGTCACGACACAGAGTGCAACAAAATGTAGAGATTGCAGCTCTCGGGTTCAGTGGAATCAAAAACAGACACAAATAACCTTGAAAAGCAGGACACAGCACAACAATAAAACCATAGCTGCATCTCTGGGTTAGAGATAGAGGACAGAAAAAATATGAAAAAAAAAATACAAATAATATCTAGAAGAAGTAAATGAGTGGAAAAGTGAAGAGTGGAAAAAAGGGTTAATCGCACTGTACTGGATGTGAGGTTCAAGCGTTCAAGGTTGTGTCGAATTTAGTGCGATAATGAAAATTATTGTCGACTGTCACAAGAAGCATTAAGGTCAAGCCTCACTGCCCACACTTTTGTTTTTTGATGATCTGAACTGCCCCAATGAGGCATTTTAGGAATTGGAGACCAAAATTAGCGTATGTTGGTGAATCCATTGTATCTATTCTGCTTTGCTAGTGAATAACAAGAGGCAGGGAGGTTCAGCAAGGCGGGCGTGGGTGCGGTTACTCATTTGCCATCCAAGTCTTTGACAAGTAGCGGGAATTAATGAATAGTGAATAAATACCAATCTTAATTTTTTTTTTTTATCTGAACTTTTGCCCAATGTTTTTGATGATACAACCCTGCACGTTGGACGGTAGCACATTCCAATTATTTCAATGATTCACTGAGGCCTCAAGGTCCATTGCCTTTTTTTCCCTGTGACTATTACATTTATGCTAAGAACTGGTTACGGAGGCGAGCGCAAACAAAGTAAAATGGATTTTGTGAATGGAGTGACTGGGCTTCTTCCTGCCTTTCATTCAGACAGCGACTGAGACTTAAGACACATTCCATAAAATCTTCATCCAATTAGTGTAGATTGGCTACATATTTGCGCAAAATCTGAACTATATAAATAAAGTATCATAACGCCTAATTGGACTGTTAGGGCTTTTTTGGACCGTTGGAGTGCCGAGTATACCCAAGCATTAGACGAGTCTGACTTAGTATTTCTCGCAGTGGCTGCACTTGGAGGCTGCAGGCATCAGCTGGGTTTTAGACAGAGAGAGGAAGGGGGAGTCCGTGCTTTGCCACCACAGCGGTTTTGTTTTCCGAAACCTTGGCTAGCCTTTGTTCTCGGTCACTTTAACGAATGCTTCCTCTGCCGTTCTGCACAATCCTTATATTTATCAAAATTTCAGTGCACTTCACTTGCCCTCTCTTTTCATCTCCACCAGCCGGGCCGGCCGCCCCGATGAAAGTGGCATCTGTTATTGACCCGAAACATTAGAGGTCCGTGACGTCAAGTGGGCCGACCGTGTGTTTATTTGCTTTCTGTCAGGATTACGAATGCTGAATGAAGGCGTGTGGCGACAGAAAGGCAGGGCCCGTGAAGTAATCGTATGAATGGAGACGGAAGCGCACCGCTTCCCTCCCACCCACACACACTCTCCATATCCTGACAAAGGAGAACTACTCACTGGGTCAGACAGTACCCGGCATTTGTGGGGAAAACTCCTCCCGCACTCCCTTCATTCCTCACAGTCTTTCTTCCCGTGCTTTTACTCCGTCTCTGTCTTTTCTCTGATAGACCCAATGTCAAAAGCGGGATTGCGTAAGACCCTGTTTTCTCCTCCTGGCAAGCGAGGGAGTTTAATTGAAAAATCAGAACCGGAATGAAAACTCCCTTTTCGTTTTCAGGCCCCTGTTCTGTAAAAGCATCGAAATGCGCTGAGGAGAGAAGACAGCATGTACAGGGGGAGTCAGGAAGAAAAAAAAAAAAAAAAATAGGTCATGTTCTTAAAAGAAGAGGGGCAGCCCGACGTTCCGCCTGTCACTACACCGCATATAATGATCCAGGATTATTTTCTAAGTCGAGTCGGGCAAACGATGTGTAACATAACTATCTGTCCAGAGGCGGATCTGCCCAGACCCGGAGGAAGACAGTTTCTACGATAAATGCGATAAAACTGTTGGTCTCTTGTGAATCAAAAATGGAAACAGAAACATAATTTTGCAATAGTTCTAGAAAACATGTGGAGAGATAATTGAGTTTATCAGGACTTTTTATTAATCCTCTGTGACACTTGTAAATCTGGCATTTAATGCATGTTTATTTCCTTCGCATTACAAAACTTAATTCCGGTGACCCTCAACTTGATGTAAATTAAGTGTATAGCGGCACGAGTGCGAAATAAGGTCATTCAAAGTTTCCTGGCCAAAGCGTTTGTTTCTCCCTACTTTGTTTTCTTTGAGACGATCAGACGATCTCCCTTTTTTTTTTTTCGTCCAATGACAGTCGCTCTTTCCGCCCTGCTGTCCTTGTACCTTTGTCGGCAAACATCTGCTGTTTACTAATGGGATTGTCTGTCCACTGACAGAAGCGGGACTGAGTCGGTTGATGGTTATCAGTGTTTTCAATAGAGGTCAGTATTGCTAAAACTGCAGATGTAATAAATCCGGCCCATTTACCCAGGAGAGCTGAGTGGGTCTAAAAAGACAAGTGTGCACCGCTAGCCTCGCTGCAGACCTTTCAATCTACAATTGACACTACGCAAACACGCGGCCCTTTCGGCTGATAATTTATTCAGCAGAAATGAAGGCGTTGCAATGTTAAGAGCGGAGAGTCAAAAGGCTGCACTGCCTATTAATTGCTTTTGATCAGTGGTTGATGCATAATTAAAATCGCTTAAGTGTGTTAAGGCGGGCCAAAGAAAATGATGAATCAGATAGATAGGCTTACTAGGAAAGATGCAGATGTGTTTAAAAAAAAAAAAAAAAAAAAAAAAAGCAGCGCACAAGTACAATTACAGTATATTAGAATGTGACACAAAAAGGTTTTGTTTACTTATTTGAGGAAAAAAAATAAAATAAAAGAGTCTTAGGCAGGCTTTCCCATTAGAGAGTGACACTTGGACTCTCAAATAAGAGGTTAGGGCCATTTAGGGATTTACTTCACCGAAAAACTGCAACTGAAGATTTATTTTGATTGATCCATCAGTTGTTTGGGTATGAAATGTCAGAGAGAAGGGTCAGTTGTCAGCATTTCCAAATTTATAAGATAGTGTCTCGGAAAAGGTCTACAAACACATGTGCACATGGCCGTATTAGCATGTTAAAGAAACCTTGAGACATTTCCATCTACTAAGCAAAAATTAAGAAATGTTGATATCAATTTTATTACACTTTTCCAAAAAGCAATTAAGTGATGATCAAAATAGTAAATTCCTGTCGCTCTATTTCAAAGTCTCCAACATATCTTGTGATGTGTGACTGGACTACGAACCAGGCTGTTTTGTATCAAAATTCCCATCAGAGAGATTTGACCGTGGCGTTGCCGAAGCTACAAAATGATAATAAATACATTTTTGTATCAGTTAAAAAGTAAATCTCTTCATTTTTTCTCTTCAAGTTTATTAAGAATGTTAATGGGAAATATTATCAAACAAATCCATACAAGGACGAGGAGCAGTGAAAAATGTTAAATTATTTACAAACATTTTTGAATATTTTCACATACTTTACTAACTAATGACCTTTAAACAAAAATTAGCAGTACAGGAACTATTTCTGTTATGCCGCTTTTTTGTCTTTTGCAACTTTCCTTTTGAATATCCAGTATGTGCGTACCTCTTGGCCGACATTTCTGCCTTCTGTTCCTGAACTGACCTCACATTCCCAAATTTGAAAGCGGCGATTGCACCCATTATCAAGAAGCAATCGAATCCTCAATTTTAAAATATATGTTTGCCGGGATGCACCGGTGGGAATTTCTCAGGCAGATTGATAAGGAATAAGCCCTCCGGATGATCCAAAATAAAGCCCGGCTGTATGTCTGGGTGTTTTTTCTACAAATTTATCGTTTACATGCACTTAAATTAATCGACTCTACGTCACTTACGTAATTTGATAGAAACACAGAAGGCGGTGGAGAATTATCTAAAACGTCATGGTAGTATTACTTGTCAATTTTATCATTTTTCTGCCCATCATAGACTGATATATAGAGATTTCTGTGCAAGGAGGTCAATGTAGCGATGAATACTTTCCAAGAGCGGCGGTTCTGCAGTTAGTGCCCTCGCAGGAGGTGCTAAGGAAGTGACTCTAGGTGAGCTGTTTTGGCAGCGAGCTGAGTTTAACATTAATGTTAAAAACATCCACACAAGAACGAAGAATGTAATCTCTGAGTCGAGGGCGAACAAAAACCGCCCGGGATCCCGTAGAGGATTAACGCCGTGTGAATGAATAATGAAACAATGAAGGAAGCAGGTGCGATCAAGGTTTCTGTCTTCATTGAGAGAAAAAAAAAAAACGCGTCACATTGTCGACTCTCAAGTGCCGCCGCAAAAAATTAATCTGTATGTATCTTCCGTGGAAATGCAGAAATAACAGCGCGTCCCCTCTTAACAAGGAAATTTCATGCCTTGGGGAACAAGGAAACGTGCAGTGCCATTCTATCTTGCGGAGTTTGTCTGCACTAATTCCGATTTGCTGAATTACTGGTAAACTAAACAAACAGACTGCGGTATCACTTTTGCTCCTGTGGGTATTATGATAAGGAAACAGCCCTGAAGTCATGTCAGGTCAATAACAGCCTACGGACTGCACTGACTCGCTCACTTGTTTACTTCACTTTAACTTGCTTGCATTAACAGCTTGACTGTTAAGCACACAACTTTCCTATTTACACAACTGCTCCGTTTAAGTGTTTCGTCGTGGTGACGCAGTCCGTTGCCTGATTCAATCACAAACGCCGGCACGTTGTGTATCCTTCAGACAACCGACTTTCTCCAGAGACAATCCTTCTGCCGGTAACAGAAAACAGACAGAGATGCATCTGTGGAGTTTCATCAGGAATATTTGGTCCGTTAATATTCCAGCAGGTCGAGGCGACGACACCAGCAAACGTCCAAAAACACTTTGTTACATTCAGATTTCTGGAGATTGCGGTCATTCTCTAGTTGTTCGTATGAATTCATAAGGGAAGTGCCACAGTGATCAAACCAGAGTGGTTGAGAGAACTTGCATCAGGAGTTTGAGGTCTGATGTTTTTTGATGCATCTGTAAAACGGATCTGCGATGTTTTGTCTCTACCAGGATTCATTTATCTGTCGTGCTGAAAGAGCCCAGCATCTGGACGCTCAGGAGAAGTTCTCCACTGGAGGCGGGGGGCGAGCCTCAATGTGCCGGGCGATATATCACAGCGACATTTCTTAGGATTTCACACATGCAAACTTGTCAGTTGCACTTTCATGCATAACTTTGTCCCTGAATTCATCATAACATTTATTGTGAAAACGCACTTCCGGTCTTCCGACGCCATCGTACCACATTACCTGGTGGATTTGCTCAAATGTGCATGTAAAAACCGCTTTTATTAAGGCTATAAAATGGTAGCTTGATAATAACTTTTCAAAGCCAGCAGGAGCTGCCATATCCGGGTCAAAGCCTGAAAAAAAAACTAGTCTGAAGTCTTTTAACAGGTTTTGCCAAGGAACCCTGTTTGGACAGTTTTATGAAGTTCGATACTGGTATAATGTTCGAAGCTGGACTTGGCGCAGTTAATTCTGTTGGTTTTGCAGTTTCAGGGAAAGGTGTCAGAAAGTTAGCTGTCAAGAAAGAACGAAAAAACAAGCACGTCCTTGAGAGTGAGCTACATTTTTTTTTTTTTGTTTGTGTCTTTATGTCCGATCCGGTGAAGCTTTCGGTTTAAAATAACATGAACATAAACACCTGATCTTAAGAGATAAGCCAAATCTGATTACCTGCATTTGGGACATTTCATATCATAAGGAGTCCGTATGTCTCCTTGCTTGAAAAACACAATTTGCACTGCACGTCGGCAGACTGGGAGCCGACCCTCCTATAGCGCGGTACTCACGCAGCTCGAGGTTTAGTGGCTCTTTAACCTACCGACTCATTGCAGGAACATCCTGTTGTTGTCATCCGCCCACCGTTCAATGAACAGACACTGCCTCCGCCTTCATTGTTCACTGTAGGTACATTATATACGCTATCACAATATAACCCGGCAGGCTATGTGTCGCTGAAATATCACCCTCTCGGTAAAAATGTATTCTATTAAATATGTCTCGATTTTCTCAACCCCTGCAAAGACACTTCAGCCCGGCGGTATCGCGGGCAGCCTAACATTAAGCAAATGGATTATGTCGAAATGAAATTGTCCCGCTCTCTTGAACTGGAATTTTTATGCGTAATATGGCGATTGCATGTGACATCCGTTGGCATCGCAAAGAATTTGTGAAATTAACATCATCTGAGTGAGAGCAGCTGTAAAAGAGACACGGAGAGTTTTGTAACGACGAGCTTTGTTTAAGCAGCGGGGAAACGAGAGATCTCGGCACTGTTCCTACCTGAGCGGAGTTTGGTGTCAAACAATAGCATTTGTTTATTTTTCATTCGCGAGGCTGTTCAGTTCATATGACAACCAAGTTACAAGTGCAGGTGGAGAGTGTTGTATTTCCTCAGGATTCCTTTTCCTTCACCCGTTCTTCCCCTGAAAATAATTGAGATGAGGAAGTGCTCTTCAGAGTTGCTCTCATGTCAAGGGATATGAAATTAAACATCCAGCTGATGTAAAATCTCATTAGGCATACAATCCCCTTCCCGCCCCATCTGGGCGGTATTTTGTCTCCTTCAGAAGCTCGGGTTCTCTACCAGAGGCCTCACACACACACACACATACATATATATATATTTATATTAGACAGCCAGCTCCATGACTTTCAGCTTATTTGCCTCATTTAGAAGCAACACATCGTACTTCGGCTAACTGTCATGATTCTATCATAGCGAAAAGGGTGACAGCATAACTGAGACCAGCTGCCTAAGTCCATTACTGCAATCAACAACAGTGTTGGAGATGTGCAAGAGAACCCCTTACCCACACACACACACACACATGCACACACTCTCCACGACGTACACACAAACACAATTGTTCTTATTGAAGAATTGGTTTGGCGGTCAATGAATTCCAATTTTGATTGAAGGAGAAAAATCAGCGCGTTACTTCATGAACGTCAGGAGACGAGTAATTAGGACGTGTCTGTCGAAAATGACGCCGGCATGAAAATGAGCTGATCCAGACCGAAGCGTTCGCGGAAGCAGCAATTTATTTGATGGGGATATATTTGTCTTTAGTGTGTGGCCATCTGCGGAGCATAACTCGCGAATGAAAATTAGCTGATTAGTCTTTGTTACATGGACGATGGATGGTGATTAGAGAGACCACCTTTAAGCACAGATTTGACCCTGCAGGCTCGGTCTTGACAGCTGAACTAACACATTTATATATTTCCTTTCGTAGGCGCTAAGTCCATTTTGTTCTGATGTAAATAGCTGGATTTTTCACTCAGCTTGGGGCTGCGAATTTCAATTACTTTCACTATATGATGAATATTTTCTGGGTTGCTAGTCTATTAAACGTCCGACAACAATGTGTGAAATAACATCCTTGTCCAACACACAAAATATTCGAATTGCTGCTGTAGCGGGGTACAATACCAGAAATGGTTACTTTTAATAGTTGTAGTTTCCTTTCAAAGATATACAAAGGAAATGACAAATTAATTATAATGTTTGCAAGTGTTTGATTTTACTTTCCGTCTCTTGAATCTTAAGCACAGACAGGATGTTTAAATTCTTAAAGTCTTTGTATTTTACTGTGTTTCACTCCAAAAATCCCCATTTTATTAATTTGAAAGCGTTTTTCTTTGGGTGTTCTATGAGCGCGATCGCAATGGAGTTAGCTGCGTTTATGGGTGGATTAGAAGTCATTGTCACTCGCTCTTGCCCTCTAACAGTCTGTTGTTTAATCCATTATTCCTGGATGTCTGTAAAACACGGTGTATTTATGTATATATATATGTATGTTTTAACTACATGCTTGAAAGCAACCTTTTCTATCTTGTCATTGCATAGTGTTCAACAAAAAAAGTTGCTAACAATGCTTATTTACAGATATAATATTAGAATATTTGGACAAAATATCTGTCCAGATATTTTTTTTAATATTTTTTTTTTATTCTCAACTTTGGGATTCAGTGTATTCAATAACTTGACTGCCAAAAAAAATTCTGGTCCAAATTCAGAGATCCTGTTGGAGACTCACTTGTACACCTTGGATATAATGTGATATTTTGAGGTTGGAAAGTTGCTTGGTTTTAATTTTTGCATACTTGCAATTCACAGGCCTGCAAATTTTCAGATCATTTTTTTTTCAGGCACCTTGTGTTCTTCATTTTATTGGAAATTTTATTACTATATTCAGGAAAAAGTCTTTCAATTTTTTGCTAATTTTTCTAATACTACTTTTTTAATCAAGGTCATTTTTGGCCCATATTGTACCTGAATATATTGTTGAATGTATTTCTTCTTTATGTCGATGATGACTATTTTTATTATTAGTGTTTTATTTTAATTCATTCATACATTTTCCAGCAAATGATCAGAGTCTAAAATGTATGGATGTAGACAGTAAAATTATTTAATGCATTTGGGATTAAAAATAGCTCTGCATAAAACATAACTGGACAATTCTCACTTGTATGATATCGCCCGGCAGTTCTTTCCGAATCCAATGTAAAAGGGTCCGGTAAAGGCTCAGTTGAGTTTTATCTCTATGAACATCTCCGACGCTCTCCTGCTGTGCATAAGTTCACTATGTAGACTTTTCGAGGTTGTAGATGAATGCTGTTTCTCTCAGATAGAAGTCATTTCTGTCTTCCTGCCAGCCACCCAGAAGTGCTCCTTGCTGAAGCACTTCCACAGATGGCTCAATGAAGCACTCTGCCTTGTTGTTCCTGTTTATTCAGCACTGCTCATCCCCGTAATGAAATGGCTTCATTACAGCAATTTGCACTCATTCAGCATTCTGGCAGAGTGCGCAGACATTGAAGTTGCACCGGTAAGTGTTTGGGAAATAAACTAGCCCGCATCTTCTTGTTCAAAACCAAAATAACCCCCCCTCCCAAAAAAAAAAAAAAAAGTTATTTTGACGACACAGAAACCTTTATAATGACATAATTAAATATTAAAATGCTAATTATCCACCCTGCCCTGTGTGATTATGATCGTCAAAAATGCTGATGTACGAATACAGGCTTTAGCATTGAATGAAGGTAATGGAAGGCGGATGCTGTAATAGCTGCTGGAAAAATGTGCGCTGATTCTCATCACTCTGGTATGTTGTATTTACTTAGTTATTTATTTCAATTCTTATAAAGTCAGACCGAGCCCGATTTCAAACAATCACCACAGCTGAAGCCTGTCGGCTACAACGCCACATGGCGAGAATTTTTCACATAAACACATTGAACAGACCTCACCTCACACCCACCCGGCCCTGTTGTCCTGTGTCTCAGCGTGCCAAAATAGCTCCATAGCATAAGGCGGCAGAATTCTCTGCTAGTAATCATATCCCGTCTGCTGTCACGTCGCTCATGCTGTTTTTTATTTTTTCTATTTTCTAACGATACAGCTGCTTTATGCACAGAATGTCCGATAGCAAGACGGACGTAATCGAACAAGAGGACGCGACGGATGTTTGCCGATGTTCTCCGCTCTGTCCCGTCGCATTTACCGAAACAGACAAGACAATCGGATTGTTTTGTTTTGTTTTTTTTTTTTTTTTCTCCAAGATGACCTTTGCGTCTGCTACAAGATGATTAATTGCCGGGAAAAGCTGCCAACCATGACTACATGGAACAAACAGCTCGGAAAAGCCCCAGTGCTAGCCAACGCATCATCGTCTCCCTGGCCTTTCACCCTACGACCCGGGTCCGGGTGTGATGACATGACTTTGGAAAAAAAAAAAAAATCAAAAATAGCATGCAATACTACCCATACTTTTGAAAGGATTTGGAAAAGACTTGTGTTAAAATTAACATATCCCACCTGCTCTCATCTAAATACTAGTATTCACCCGAGTCTCAGACTGGGATGAGACTTACAAGTCACAATTTTCAAGACTACAACTAGGTACTTTCAGCAATGTTTTTTTTTTTTTATTTCCCACCATGCAATGTTTTCACCGGGTATTTGTAAAACCTCTGCAATTTAATCGGTTTTCCCTCTCCTCTCTGTTGTAAAACGTTGATGACTTGACATTAAACAAGCAGTTCAACGCACAGCTCCGCCATTCGCTTCTTTTTCTGAACCGTCCATTTTGATCAGCACTTGACTTTTTCCATACTGCAAAGAAATACCATCTCTGCTGCCATTGCCGCATCGGCGTTTGTTTGTCTAGCAGTTTGTCTGTTTTTATTGGTTGTTGGTTGTATTATCATATATATTTGATATTGTTGTAAGACCAAGACAAGGAAAAGACTGATCTAAGACCCTTTTAAATAATGATCGAGATGATGGGAGCACGCTGTGACCCCAGTAAGACCCCAGTAAGACTCCAGTAAGACTTTCAGCTCTAAGTCTGCGACTGTGAAAATCATTGGGATTAAGCCCAGGATAAGACTTCTAGATAACCACTTGCCAAGCATTTCGTCAGTATATTCGCTCTGCCTGTTCTGGGACAGCGACCAATTAAATGTAACAGGAATGGCTGCGGCGTTCCTTCTCCTGCACAGCGGCCCTCAAGCAAAACGCTGAGCCCGGTTCCTCCCGATGGTCGGACAGTCTCTTGTGGCTTAATGGCCTCGATGAATGCAGTCTCTCGTATATGACTGAACCGATGGCTTGTTTTCCAAAAAATAATTTTCCTCGGTGGAGTTTATTTCGGTCGGTTGACTTATTTGACTGTTTGGGAGGATTATGTGTGAAGGAATAGGTGGATTTTTTTTTTCCCCAAAACATTTAAAACCACTCTGACAATATACATCTATGGGATGAAGAGGAAACATCTCATTGGGAATATATAGATGGGAATATAAGATGACTCTCAGATACAAATTCAGTTTCTTATATTTTATCATATCTGGTACAAAAGCTGACAACAGAGACATTATAACCATCTTTAATTTTTTTTTTTTTTTGATATAAAAAAATCCTGTGGATATCATGCATAACAGGAATATGCACAGCAGAAATTTTAGAAAGTGAGGTGGCCAAAAAAATATATATATATATATATATATATATATATATATATCAGCACATTCTTTTGATACCAGTTCATAGCTGAGGGAGTTTAAAAGCTAAAAACAGAGAATTAATGCGCTGAGTGATCTTCCACATGGCCTCAGTCACCCCAGTGACTGGTCACTGGACAGTGACTCAGTTCTTCTTCCTACTCAAGTGTTGTTTTTGGTTCCCATCTCCGTTCCATGACATGCTGTTGTCGAACCGAACGCAGAAGAGGAAGGCTGAGGTACATTCTTAGGTATTCAGCAATGTGAGTCATTCTCTGAATTTGTGCCATTCCTTCCACTCAAGTCATCCGTTCATTTTTCTCAGCTGTTTTGATATTCGGTGACAGAGCAGGGAAAAGGAAAACACTGTTTCGTTTACTGGTGATGGAGATTTTACTTTCTTTTAGGTTTTCTAACATGCTTAGTGTAGACAAAGGACCAGTTTGCTCAGCTGTAAGACAGCCTAAGGAAACCCCTCACAGAAAGTAATACCACACATAAACACATGTACAATGAGGCGATTTGCATACTTTTCTCAGACAATTTTGTTTGACTTGTTTTGTTTCTGGCCTAATTTAAGTAAATTTCCTTTTATCTTTATACCTCGGAGGTAATTTTAGAGCCCGGTTGAATAACAGATAAATATATGAATAAAAGAACACACAAATAAGCCTCTAAACATGTCTCTCTGTTTCCTGTCTTTGTAATCAGCCAGGAAATTGAAAAATAAAAAAAAAAATCTTGACATAATGGCAGACCTGTCTGAGATGGGTTTTCCATGACATTTGAGTATCTCCTGCCATTCTCCTCCGCTTCTGTCGCTTCTGCAAATATCATCCCCGCTGCACCCGTGCGGATGGCGGCAGGCTTGATTTACAAGCCGTGTCTGAATCTATTTAATTTGAGCGTCTTCCATCCCTCACCGGAGAAGGAACGCCGACATCAGACGATCGGCGTGGCCTCTGATCCGAGCGATACAGTGAGGAGACAGTCTGTCAATTAATTGTCAACATTTGGGGAAACGGGTGGGTAAACTGATAGAATCTGTAATTTTTGGAGGAAAATGAGATGAAATAAGCAGGCAGCTGCGACACATCGCCCAGCTGATCAGCTTTTCTATTTAGCATTTCAAGCCAAGAAATGAGAAATTTAACGAAATGCCACCCGCCGTGTGAATCGGAAGCTGCCGCCGCCGCGGCTGCTGCTGAGGCTCTGGGAGATCCAATGTCGTGTCAATGTCATCTCAGAATTGTATGTTTGCTAGAAAGGTGACGGGTCAGCAGGAGAGATAAGCCAGGTCACGAAGCATGAGCCTGAAATTGATGAATGTGTTGATAAAAATAAGGTGGGGGGTAAATGGCTGGGGTTGTATGTCCGTATCAAATATCATGTAACTGGTGTTTTTTTGTCGTATCAATTCCTATAAGTCTCCAAACACTGGTTTATATCTTGGATTAACCCCTTACTCTGTTGCTTTCTTTGTTTTCCAGGTCTTGTTTTTCTTTTTTTTTTTTTTTTTTTTTTTTTTCATTTAGAAATCTGAGTTACATTCACTCGATGGCTCTACAGTTCATTGTAAATATATAATAGATTTAAATAAAAATTCGTTCTTAATGGTAAATATTATACGTTTCATGTCTTACCAGTTATAGGTCACCTGTAAAAAATATACGTAAAATAAAATCGGCGAACAGGACCTAAAATCGTCAACAATCAACTTAAAGGAAATGGAAATGTGCCCGGCTTTCGCTCAAAGTTGAGATGAGCGCAATGTTATATTTAACTAGCAAAAACTAGCAAAAACTTTATTTAAAATCAATGAGAGATTACCTGGGAATTCAAAGAACATTATGATTAGTATTAGTATTATCTTCTATTAAAAAGAAAAAAAAAATATATATATATATATTTTTTTTTTTATATATTTTTATATAAAAAAAATATATATATATATATTTTTTTTTTTTAATATGTGTATAAAATATACCAAGAAAAATTACTAGGAACATATCAGACATTATCATGAAGTATAATTATTTGTCCTCTCTATTGTTTGGCTTTGTTAGGAGGAGAAATGGCCCACATGTTTTAGCCTACAAAATTAAAACACGTTAACGCATGTCTCGATGTAAAGGGTTGAGATGTAACAGAGGGGTGCTTGTAAAGAAGGGATTTATAGTCCGGCCATCGTATTGTTCAGCTTTACTTTTATCAGCTTTAACTGGTAAAATGGTAACGGTGATTTGCTGTATTGATTTTTCAGCAGACGGCGTAGTATTCACGTTTTTCAAGTGTTTCCCCCCCCGGTGGACACAACCTGTCACATTTCAACAGTGATGCCGCATTTAAAGGCATCTAATCAAAAACCGCTAAGCGTTTGGGTTCCTGCACTTAAGTGCTTGGCAACTTTATTACTCTAAAATAAATGCGGGAACCGTTTATCCCGGGATGAAATATCCCAAGCCCCCGCCTTCAAGCAGCATCGTTTAAAACATGCTGACATGTGAAAACACATTCAGAAACCGGTGGCTTTCTAAAAAACACTCCTAATGCGGAAAAAATGACCGGCCCTTTTCCCTAATCCTAATCTCGGCATGAGTCAGCCTGGCCCCGTGATAGTTTGTCATTAAAATACATCCCGAGTCATCCCGTAACATTTGGAAAACTCTCAGCGAAGGTCCGGATGCTCCCCGGATAATCGACCGATCACTCGGATAAAAGTGAGTGACGTTCTTACACGAGTATGAACACACGTTGCTTGGTCTGCTCACACTGAAGGGTCTAAAGAGCTGATTACCCTTCTGCTATTTGGTTGAAGGCTATTGATATATTGATCATCTGTCAATCTAGCGATCGAGTGTCTGTCTTGCGGTTTTTCCTCTTATAAGCGTTTTATGGATCGCCACTTCTCATAGCCGCCATGGCAGCATTCATTTTTCTCTGTATGCAGCTCGGATTTGGATGTATATACGACGTACACGTGAGCAAGGTAAAAAAAAAAAGATAACTGAATGAAAAGCGCAGAATCAAAACAAAAAAAAAAAAAAATCTGTTTTAGAGGTCTCATTTGTATCTTGAAATGAATCCCACCTGAATCCGCTGTCTCCATCTGTCTCTGTGTCGAGTAGACGGATGTGAGAGTATGAAAAAAAAACCCAGCGTTGTCTCTGCTGTATGATGAAGAAAACCGTTATTTATGAAGAGGAGGACAATATTCTTTGAATTTTATCTGAATCCAGTTAACCACCGTATTGTTTTCTTCAGTTTTGACATCGACTTTGTTTTCCGCGTCGGCTTTCTAACCTTCTGAATTTAAGACGATGTTCACACAAATACAGGTGTCTTAAAATGCTCCTTAAAAACATCCGACACAGGCAAGGTGGTTAAAAGATGGTTATTTCAGTGGGCAGAATGGATATCCGTGTTTTTAAGTGAACAAATGCAAATCATGACGCGGAATCCAAGTATAGCATTTGCACCGTCTGAACAACATGTCCTTTACGTCTCCTGCAATGAATACAAACTGTGTGGGCACGTACGCCTTAAAACCAACCACATGTTTGTCTTTACAAACATAAATGCCGTGTTGTTAATTTGCATGTAGAGCAGAGAGGCGAGATTCAGCCACTTGTGGTTACCGCGAAGACGTATTTCAACACTGGGTATAAATGCCCGTTCTCCAGTTGTTTTTGCTGGTTTCAGGACTCATCCAAACACCAGGTCTGTCAGTTTTTGATCCACGGCCAGTTTTTCTATCACAAAATGTTTCATGAAAAACCTAATCGCACACACCCATAAACATCCTCCTTTTGTGTGATAAGAGAATTTTTAGATATGGATATCACCTAAATAAAGCTCCCCCCTTGCCTTGTTTTGCAGTTTTTATTTCCTCATGGGAAGTCAGACTTCATTTTTGCCTCCCCTCGTATGTGTAGTATCCATGTCCAGCATGAATGCCGTGGACGGGACGTTGGCCTTTCGCAACGTGGCAGATGGTGGATTATCAAAACAAGCGAGTACATTACCTTAGATTCCCCCCTGTGCTTGGACGCTGTCGAGAGTCGCGGGTCCCGGGAACCAGACCTGCCAACAGACGGTCAACTGCTGCTAGCGCGCTGCCCTGTGACACCTCCCGCATCATTGTTTCCTCGCTTTCCCCGTTTTTACCACCGGTGACCTTTATCCGTTCCCCTTCCACTTGGCAACCCGTGGTGGGGAGCACTCTGCAGATGGGCCCTTTTTGATTGATTTCATCTTCTTCTGCTTCCCTGCAGGAAACGTTACGATAATGATGAGTAGGCCAATAAATGGCTTACGTTCAATCGGAGTCTATTGTAGGAAAAAAAACGATAAAAAAAAAAAAGTAGCTCGTGCCATTAGTTCTGCCGGGCTCCGGCTATACAAGCGATACATACGAGGCTAATCTCGTTAAGCCGTAACAGATTTAGTAATCCATGAGTCACCTTTCCAGAAAATGACCAGGACACCTAATCTTCCAGTGTCATACGCTAGACCTTGATAGTGATAAATTATGCTTTTAGTATGCGGGTCTTAATAGTGATCAAATGCTTTTTCCTAATTGAATTGTCCTGCAAGCATTACATGGTTCATGTAAGTGTGTCAGGACTGGAGCCAAGAGAGTCTGAAGATTTTCTGTGCACTGTTCAAATTGGCCCTGAATGGCTAATGAATGTTATTAATGATGCCGGATAATGCATACAGACAGCAATTCAAATATGGCCGTTTCATGGGAGCGAAGCGGTTGTGATGGAAAATACCCCCCCCCCCCCCCCCCCCCCGCCCGCCCCCCTTTGTCCACAAATGCATCATCCATCCCGTCAATTCATGTTTTTATTCATGGATTCTGGGGATTCGTCGGTATATTTCGGCTCCATCTGCCACTCCGGTCTCGCGTCCCATCAAGGCCCCCCGGCTCCCCCGGCTCGTGGACTGCCAGGAGAAAGGTCAGTCATCAGTTAGCCAGCAGAGGATGTGTTTGCCGGTGCCACATCTTCCTCCTTGCGTCCGAAAGAATTTACACAACAGCGGCAGGAAAATGTCAGCGCGTAGACGGCGCGGCGATAAGACATCGTTCCTATGTTTCCTCGCTGTTATTCCCGAGGAATCGCTCGACACCGGCCTCTCAGAAACACAAGTGATGAATCACGCCGCTAGCTTTTTTTTTGGAAGGATCCTATTGTGCGCGGACTATCCGAGTGTGAAGGAAAGACTTACAAGTTCTGGGGAGTCTGAGCCAGAAGAAAATTGCCCCTCCTCTTCCTGACAGGATCCTGCTAGCTTCCTATGTCTAAGCAGGAAGTGTAAGAAGTCAGACTTTTCATTCCCGCGTTTCCACGCCCACAAGAGTAGCTGCTGTCTCTGCCGTGTGTTTATTCGTCTCAGTCCTGCAACATTCTGCCTTCAGGTTTGTCAGTTTATCCCTTCTTATACGTGTCTCACGTTTCCTCCACGGACGTAAATATATATATATATATATATCCTCCATAGGATTCAACCTCCCACTCAGCCCAACATCAAACGTCTCTTCATATCAGAGATGACAGTGACGCCGCAGCTCGCTGCTCCCCCCCCCCCCCCGCTCACACTTCTTCATCTACCTAATTTCCTGTCAGTTCCTTGGAGACCCCTCGGCAGAAATGTTTTTTTTCTTCCTTTTTTTTTGCCCTTTATTAAAGAAAACCCAAGAACCTGAGTTAGAATTACACTTGGCAGAGGTTAAGAGCGCAACTGCGCATAGCACAGAGATTATGACTGTTCAACATTCAACCACCTCACCCGTGTGGAATCCGGTGTGTGTGTGTGTGTGTGTTCGTGTGTGTGTGTGTGTGTGTGTTTGTGTGTGTGCTCCCGAAAGAGAGCCGACAAGGGTTGGGGAGGAAGGCAGCAGGTGCACGAATGCGTTAGCTGCTCGGAGCTGCAGAAATCTCTGCAGCCCACCTTTGGCACATGAGAAAGCGTATGTGTGTGTGTGTGTGTGTGTGTGTGTGTGTGCAGGGGATTAACGTACATCCACGGATGCGGGTGTCATGTTAAGCGCCTTCTACATGCAAGTGTGCCAGTTGTTTGTGCACAAAAGTATGTTAATGTAGTACACGCCTCATATTTGTGCCTTTCAAGCTGACCTTTCTTTAACATGCACTTGTATTTTTGTAGTTGCCCACATAGCTGGAGGAGGAGAGGAATCCGGAGTCCTTCCTTTCCGCCGGTTGTCTCACAGGCTAAATACCAGGCTAGTAGCTGATACGCAGCCTCGTGAGGCCATGACGTGGTATTTTAGACCTCGGTAATGGATGGTTTTGCTCGACACGGTGGAGTTTTTAGCATACACGTCCCTTTGTATGTGCGCAGAGTGTCCATTTGAGTGTTTGAGTAATTATAGTAGAAAATGGGCGGTGTGGTATTCCAGCGTGACGTATTGTGGGAGATGGCTTAAATCAACACCGGCATTCTTTTATGAAACAAGCTCAGCAGCTGCTCTTATCCCCGCGATAACACACTTTTCTTGCGTAGTGACAGGACGGGGTTGGTTCTGCACGCCGACGGTTAGTGTGAGGGATTTTGTCCGTGAAATAGTCCCTCTGGTTGAGGTTGGAGGAGGCGCCCGCAGAGGATGATTCAACTGAAGTAAACAGCAATTGGAGTTGGGAGAAGAAAATCCACTAAGGGAAATCAGCACTGCATGTTCTCAGGCTGCCCCAAGTTCCTCTCCGCAAGATGTTAATGCGTGCGCTTATTCCGAGTATCGTATCATTACTATTTTTTGCCTTGTCAAAATAACGGGCGTCTTAATACGGCCGTATATCAGAGGTGCCCACACTTTTTCGCCTTGTTAGCTACTTTTCAAATGACCGTGTGAAAATGATCTACCTCCACCAAAAATTTGTTTATATATCCACTGAGTATACTTAACACAATACATTTTTGTGGATCTTGCATAACCGCATGAACCCTTATGGCACGCTACAACAGAGTACTTTTTTGATAAATACCTTATTCTGATGACTTGGATGGAGTCGGCGGCATAGTTGAAGTTAGCTGTGAGAAAAAAAATGACTGCTGTCCTGACAGCTGGGATTTTAGTTCCTTCACCTTTCTCCTTCTCGGCTCTCTTTTCCGAGGGAAGTCGGTGCTGTAGTTTTTATGAACGGTCTGAAAATGCCGCTCCGCATTTACCTTTTTCGGTATAGCAACGGCAGACGAGACAAACGCACTTTGAAAATGACATAGTAAAAAAAAAAATAAAGTCATAATTTTAGTATTTTTACTTGGTCCAGCCCATAAGTTTAGAAGACATAAATTGGAGGCTAACTCGCTAGCTTGTGTCAGAAAAGGTCAGATTGGACAGACCAACTGTCAGTCAAGTGACACATTTCGTAGTGAGGTTTAGGCCGACGTCTATGTTTTATTGCCATGCGATGGACCCACAATACCTTTGCGATCGACCGATAGATCGCAATCGACGTATTGGGAACACCTGCCGTATATCTTCTTGTTTGTGCTCCAGTTGAGAGTGCAGTTCATAAGGCCGCCCTCTCCTCCTTATCCAGCAGTGTGATCCTATCAGCCTTGTGTTTTTTTTCCCCACTCCTGCGTTTACACATAGGACACGGGATGGGATGAGCCACAGATTACTCATTTATTCTCATCCATTTTTATCACGTGAGTATTTTTCCTGGACTGACTTTTGAGTGCATGCGTGATTTCGCAAATCCCCCCCAAGCCAGATTCCGATGTGGTTAAAAAAGATGTAAAAAAAAGAAAAAATCTGCAACAGTGACTCTGCTTTTCCCGAAAAGCTGCGCCGGCAGCCGTCCCTCCCATGGCTGAGGTGTTATGAGGGCTATTTTTCGGGGCCGTAAAAGTTATTTTGTGCCGACTGATGATTGGCGGGGGGGCTCTGCAGTGTCTCCCGGGGCTGCCGTTCCCGCAGGCCGGGTTGATGGCGGATCCCACGTGGTACGGCGAGGCCACATGTCTGGGGCCCGGCCAGCAGAACGGCATCATAAAACTCAGCCAGGGAGTCTGACACAGCAGTCTCTGTAATATTATCGCAATATAATCCTTGTTACACTCGTGGAAGCAGCTGTGGTTGTCTTTTCTTAATTATCATCGTAATGATGTTTTCCAGTTGTGTTTCATTTAATTCGACTGTTTCCGCGATCCACAATTTGCTTAGTGACATAACCTTGCATTTTGATTACGAATCTGATGCATTATTAAGCTTAATTTAAGACACTTTGTTTTTAACAAGAAGGTAAAACAGTACAATTGAAATCTTTGTTTTGCTACAAATGTAGTCAAATCACACATTTAGCCTTCAGAATTAAATGCCCATTACTTTACTCTTCTAAGTCTACATTGACTTTTATCCAAAATAATTGGTAAATTTCCCAATCACTATCAATCATCCAACATAAAACCGGCACTACTTGTATCTTGGCAAACTTCTAGTTTCCGATTCTTTAGAGAGCTACATTCAGTAACTTGACATTTCTTGTTTTTTTTTTTGCTTGTTGGGTTTGTTTGTTGGATTTATTTTGTGCATCGCCCCCTGAGATTATGTTCACCGCTCATTGTTCCGCAGTTTGGGACACTTGTATACTGTGGAATAAGAAAACGGGAGTTTGAAACTGAAAGTTCATTAAAAGGTCATTTTGCGACATGCTGTTTCATGCTGCCGTGATGCAAGCTTATTCCTGGTATAGCTCGTCCCCTGCTTTATCATGTTTTGTCATAGACATCCCTTTGTTACTCAAATAATTTGTGTTGAAAAAGTGTTGAAACCCTGTCTCATCTTTCTTGTTGAAATAACATCCTCCTATTTTTTTCCCCTCCTGTTATTGTGTCTCATTTACTGTTCAACAGCAGGGGACTGCAACGTTAAGCCCTTAAAGCCCTTTCATTAGCGGCGCGATGTGTAAAAAAAAAAAAAAAAAAAAAAAAAGTTTCTTATGATATCTTGCGAGAGCCATAAATGTCATGGGTAACACATTTTAATAAAAGAGGATGGACAACAGAGAGGCTTTTAATAAAAAGTTGCCTCCTGCTGTAAAGCTGGGAGGGAAGAGACATGATACACTACTGGGGAACATTTTCTTATAAATGTCTATCCAGCAAATGCGTCATTTTCCGTGCCTGGTTGTTCCTGTTATTAATTATTAATCTTTCACCACTATAAGACTTCTTAGAGGGTTCTTAACAACCCTCTCCGGAGTTGAAAAAAAATCAAAAAAAATAAGCGTCCACAGAGTGCATGGAGTCCCTCCGTCTAAGTCACTGCAATTCAGCGTCAGCTAATGTAACCTGCCATCTCGTACTCCGGTTCCGGCTCCATATGGACAAGTGAGGGAGGGAAGCGCACGGAAAACGCACGCGACACGTGTAGCCGCAACACTGATCTAATGGAAGCCGAAGTGAAACGACAGCAGACACGCTAACACGCATGCGAGGTTGACAGACTGTTAGTCCTCCGGTTCTCCGCGAGACAACGGATGCACGGAGTCTCAGACTGTGCGGAGGGGAGGTGGAGTGTTATCACGTTGAGTACGTTCAAGAAAGGATCCTTAATGCCTCCTGGCCCGGCCGCCTGGACAGAATGCTGAGCGGATTAGGTTTCGACAGTCCAAGGTCATTGTGATTTCACCCCCGCGCCCCTCGCTTCTTCGCCTTGCGAATGCCGTATCTGCCCAACACCTCGGGGCGAATCCCTTCGTTTTGGCAGAGCCTTCTTGCTTTGACTCGAGGATGAAACGATTACGGTTTTGAGATTATGGTCAAGATCGTTTTCAGTAATTGATAATAATAATAAATGTGTTTTGGCGTTGAGTTTGGTCCTTAACTTCCTCAAACATCTGACATACAGGACTGTCTTAGAAAATTAGAATATTGTGATAAAGTCCTTTATCTTCTGTAATGCAATTAAAAAAAAAATAATTAAAAAAAAATTGATATATGATATAACTTTCACACTCCATAGGTAATTATAAGATAGAGGGATAGAGATAGATACCCAATAAGAAATGTCAGTCCTTCAAAACAATTACTCAGACGGACCAAATCATTATTTTTTTTCTGACTTGAACAAAATGGGCTTTCCAAATATAGGACTGTCTCGGAAAATTAGAATATTGTGATAAGGTTCTTTATCTTCTGTAATGCAACTTTAACATTGCACTGTTATTACAGGAAGTGTTTAGCGATTTTACTTGTAGAAATCAACACCAAGTAAAGCGGAGCTTTTTGGTTCCGAGCGGCCGTCATTTTTCCGACATTTCCTGACGACTGGATTTAAGAATAATAAAATCCGGTAGGTCAAACAGTTTTGGGATTTTCACTGAATTTCATCCGCCCCAAATATAAAATAGATATGAATAAGTGAATAAAAACCAATCGTTCTTTTAATGTCTTTATTACATAAGTCAGGCGCAGACACAGACAGCTGCCGAGCACACACACACACACACACACACACACACACACTCGTGAGATTCAAATTATGCATTTGTATTTGAAGTACATGCAAAGGCTTAATAAACAAAGCAGGCAGGAGCTGCCGCCTCACAGAGGTTTAGATGAGGGTGCAACTAATAATTAGAGAAGTACGCATCAGATGTTTGACCTCAAGTTCCAACTCAGACACGTACGTGTGTGTTTTTCATTTAGTCCAAGACAAGATAAACCTTTCCGGTTTAGATTGAAACCCGTAATGCTTTAGCATCTTGAGGGACCACTGACATTATTTTGGATTAAGTTAAAAAAAAAATTATGTGATGACTTGATTTTCAATATTGTGATATATATATTCATGTTATTTGAATATAATCTGTTAAGGCTAAGGACTCTTTTTTTTTTTTTTTTTTTTCCATTCGGTTTATGAAGTCATACTTTATAATCGCCTTCAATTTGTTTGTTTGTTTGTTTAGAAGTTTATTAGGACAGTGTACAAATACATTAAGCACAGAGGCAGAGATGTTTGTACCAGATTATAGCTGATAGCTAATTTCCATCTGTAGTCCTGGATAATACAAATATAAAGCTGTATAAAATAGACAATATATATATAAAATATACAGATAAGCAATAAAATAACTATACAATATATGAACAGGCAATAAAATATGTATTTTAATGTATTTTATTTTAATATGTATTTTATGTAATTTAATGATTATCAGCTAAAAGGAAAAATGTAAAGATAGTTCTCATCAATTCAATTCAAACCCCGCTTGAACCTCCACCTCATATGAGCATCTGTTATTGCCTCCAACGTTTCATCGGAGATCAGGCTGCATTTTATCTGCCCTGAAGCCGAGCGGCGGCTATCAAATCGCAAACATTCATGTAAACACTGTGAGCCGCCGACTCCGGCTATCTACCCTTCACTTATTTACTTTAACCACATCTACGCCGCGTGAACGCCTTGCGAGTGTCCACACTCATCCGAAGGTCAAAACAACGTAGTCGTAGAGAAGCCGAGGTCAAAGCAGTGTAATTATTAGCCGTGCCAGAGCTGTACAGATGAATGTTTCCCCGAGGACACGCTTGTCCTCTGGACTGGAAGCAGGTGCTGGAACGGCATAAAGCATCTTTTCCAATAAAGAGAATCAATCAATATCAAGTGTCGCGGTGTAGCTTTTATCCTGAAGTGGCTTTTTCCACACAAGTAACACGCGCCTCTCTGTCAAACTAGTCGTACTATTGTTTCCTCAATTTGCCGCTGGTTCATCTAATTTTATTCGCTTAGACTTTGAAGTGCAGAGATTCTAAGCGGCAATTTGTTTTGTGGGTTTTCGGTGTAGTCTTAGAAGTGTATTGCCTGCAGTCAAACTGAGGTCATATGTAGTTCAGCTCATGTTATATTACCATGAGAAATGTTTCACTGATGTTAGTTGTATGTAACCCAGTTTGCAAGTAAAATATGTTTGCATTTCTGCGCGCATCCATCTTGGCTAATGAGATACAGCCTAAGGAAAGTACGGTGACTGTCAGCTTCACACAGCATGGAGGTGATGGAGCTTAATTTTTCATATATGTTGTGGCTGCGGCTTCTCTCTCCGTCGTTGTGCTACAGGAGTAGATGATCAGATTATGACACGAAAAAAAAATTGGAACGGCTTAAATAAAACATTTTCCTACTTCCAGCAAAACATATGTTTGAAGTGTGTTGTTCAACTTGCTTAAATCGCTCGATTGTTGCAGGTGTTTGGACGGAAAGCAGTGAAAGTTCAAATTTAATTCCTTCCAAACATTGTCCGAATCAGATTAAGGACCAGGATCGGCTTCGATGGCCAAGTACGTTCGCACATATAATGATTTTGGCTCGGGGTTTACGGCGACGCCTTGTGCTGACGTGAGGGCACGCAACAACTGGACAAAAGGACATTATATACAACGCAATGCAGTTGAAGCGCAGCTTTAACTCCCTGTGACGTCACAGAAAGCACATCCTGTTTTGGGTCTTTTTCGATGCGCCATCTGCTTTGAACGTCCGCTCAAGATTCAGATTCAAAGATTCAAAATGTCTCTTGTCATATGTGCGGTGTGGAAACGTGTTTCCGAGTACAGTAAAATCCCTACTTTGCCGTCCGCTATGCATTTGGCCGACATGCAAGTGCACTATGCGCGGCGCCCTGTGTCTGCCACATAGGGCGCCATGTTGCGCAAGAAAAGAGAGGAAAGAGGGGAGGACAAGGGAGAAGGAGAGGGAGAAAAAAAAACCCAAACTGTGCCCCTGGGAAATGATGGATCCTAAAAAACGGCAGGTTTCCAGGCAACTTAAAGGGGACCCTTTTGGTCCGTAAGACGGGACAACACCAGCCTCTCCAATGTATTCTTGACCCGACTTGAACATGTACGTATTAACGCGACCGTTACGCAAAATTCACGGCATTTGGTTTTAAAAGCTGGTAAATATAGACGGCGAACTTCTTTCTACTGTCAAAACGCCACACTGTGACCAAAGTAGTAGTTTAAACTCATAAAATGGATCCATCACTTTTGATTGTATTCACAAGTTGTTGCCTTATGTTTGGTAAATGTGTGTTTTTCAAAGTTATTTTGGGGCCGTACTCCAAAATTGCACCCCTCTCCCTGGCAAACTAGCATGCATCTCAAAGTAGCTGGCAAACGGCACACAATTATACTGCAGTCGTAGTAGTTGTGATTTAACAGTTGCTGTGCCGGGCAGGTGCGCGGTGAGGTGAGCGAGGGCGGGAACGACTCGAAGTGACGGACGACGAACCGAATCCCCTCATATCGGATCAAACCCGGAGCTCATAAATACCCATCACCTGGATATAAAAGCTAATTTTTTTTTTTCGCACGACGACGATATTCAGCTGCAAATGGATCCTTCATGGACGGTATTTTGTTACTACGGACGGACTAAAAGCGTACGTTATTTCTAAAACGTGACAGCCGTGACCTCCGTCTGACCCATGTCTACATTATGCCAAGTCTTGTATTATAGTCCTCCCTTGCGCCACAAAACAGCACTTTTCTCCCTCCCATGTCATCTCTTTCTTGATACTATTCCCTTTCCAACAGAGCAGAGTAGATGAGCAGTCTTGACGTCCCCTGGGGGAATGTGAGCCAGTTGAAGGTTGAGGGAGCAAGGCGGCGGGGTGCAAGCGGGTCTTTGCCAGCTTTTGCCAGAGGCCTATCAACATTAATGGGCTATTGACCCCTATTGGGATGAGGGCACGAAGTGACTATTCATCACGGCCGCGTCCACGCGTCATCAGACCGCCTCATCCCCGTCCGTCGCGACTATATAGACAGGTTATGCATCAAGTCAAGTGGCATTCACTGTCATGGCTGACTTGTCATTCCTTTTTTTTTTTTTTTTTTTCAGCCATATCCTTGTCTTTTTATTCCCTTCTCAGTTCCCCTTTCCTGAAGCAATCCCATTCCCTATCCTGTCTTCTCCCTCCAGCAACCGTACGCAACCTGAACTCTGGTTGCACTCTCCTCTAATCCACCGCCAGTCTTATCTCCGCTGAGGAACAATAGCAACAGAGTGAGCGCGGCTCAGAACCGCAGCCTGCTGAAAAATAGCTCTGCTTCCAGGAGCCTGTGGGACCCTCTGTATCCGACAACGGCGGCCAAACAGCCTGTCACCGCTCCAAATTAAGTCCTCCTCGCATGTCGAGAGAGGATTCCATATTCTTTGACTATCGTCCAAATGGAATTTTTATTACCGCAGCACAATTGATGATCGGGACGAATGACAAATGACTGTGTCTGTACTTGCCGCCGTCTCTTCCGTTTGCTGATCCGCTACTCGTCTTTGTTTGTTCGGTTTGGTGCAGCGTGTCGTTGGCGCTCTGATTCATGTAGGTTGACGGGCACCTTTCCAAAAAGGTTGTCTCCTCCATTCGTCTTCCATTAATGACATTTTTACCTCCGTTCTGACAGTCTGCGAGCGCGGTCGTCGCCTGCGTGGTCAATCCCCCCCCTCCCGTCTGTGCGGCGGCGCCGCTGCGAAATGCACCGTTCCACAGGTCAGCCAATGCCAGCGTTCCACAGCAAGACGCAGTCAAATCACAGGGAGCGCCGTGTTTGACGGTGCATCCAGCTAATTAGCAGCGCTAACAAAAAAACTCATTGTAAGCTTTGCTGTTGTGAGGCTGTTCCTGAAAACTTGTTTGTCTCAAATGAAAACCTTAGCGGCTCAATCTTGGCATATAGGAATTTGTTTTTTTTTTTTTTGTTTTTTTTTTTCGCTCCACTCTCCAAGACACAGCGCATGAAATGTGAAAGCAAAAGCACCCGGTGATTGTTGTTCTCAGACATCCAGATCATGGTTTTCCAAATACGTTTGAATTAAGGGCAGCTGCTTCCAGCAAGAAATACCAAGACATAGCACCAGTTCAAGCCTCCTCTCAGGAATTAAGAGAAATAATATCAGTTTTCAGTGAAGTGGCACGTTCAAATGATTTGACAGCTCCATCGAATAGATGCAAATAGAATAAGTGGTCTGAACCTGTATTGCAGCATTAATGACCTTCATAAAACAAGTCAACCACCGAATACTCCGACTGAACAGGACCTGAAATGATTTCTGTTTATTAGCTGATGGCCAGGAAGTCCCTTAGTGCTGCGCATTTATTTATTATTCTCTCCACTCTCTCCTTTGTCTTTTGTCTCCTACTCGCTCTTCCCATAATTCTCACTTATATGTCACCGTTTCTCTCAAGGCAATAAACTCGCATCACCTTCCAGTCTAAATTTTGAGTTTTTTTTTTTTTTTTTTTTTTGTTCCACCCTTGCCATTATCTATTTGCTTGTTGTAGCACTTAGTCTCTTTTTTTTTTCTTCCTGTAATGTTTCCCTTCATTGTTTTTTTTTTTTTTTTTTCGCCAGTGTTTCTTTGTCTGGCTTACTTCCGTCATCGCGCACCTCCCTCTTGTTTTCTGTATTGTGCTTGTTGTCTCTTTGGGCTCGCTCCCCGCCTTAGCGAGAGAATGAATCCGTATACATGTCAGCGTGTTGTGGAAGAAATTCCTCACAATCTACTCCCTTCAGGCCATCTGGGGACACAAACACAAGTGCACACATCCGTGCAGGCACGCATTCACCAGGATATTATTTGCGACCGGCCTCATCCTTTAACTCCTTTCAAGCTTTTTTATTTTTTTTTCCCGGTTTTATTTTTCTTATTGTATATTCTTGCCTTGTTTTCGTGAAACCAACTAGCACTTTTGCGGCAAAGCATACGGCGGCGTATGAGAGAGTCGGCCTCGGGATTCAGAAAACGTGACCCGTCACAAGCGCAGTGTGGATCAGGAGGAAAAGAGATTTGGAGAAAACAAACACCATGAGTGTTTTTTGCTCCGTCCGCAGGGGGGGCTGATGGAGACGCTGCAGCTGCGCAGGTGGACAAACCTCTCGCGTCCAAAGAAAGGCACGAGCGTGATTGTAGAAATGAAAACTCGTAAATTGCACTTCACACATTTCATTTTTTCAAGTATTAAATCAAGATAACGGCACGAGCGGATTTAAAAAAAAAAAAAAAAAAAAAAAAAAGACGCACGGCGGTGGGACATATTAATTTATTCGGATTGCCTCTGCAGCCTTTGTTCCTCCAAAATGCGATGACAAGCAAATGAAATCAAATTTCGGGGGCGCCAGTGTAACCGCGGGGCTGTCAGGCTTGTTTTGTCTTTGCTTATCACAAGTCCTCTCTCCCAGCAGCCAGCCAGATGTGAGAGCCTCCTCTCACTAAGCGGAATGACACTCAACAGCAGGCCGCCACGGGTCAAGAAGCAAACACCTTCCCTTGTCAGCCACATCTCTGACTGACACACAATACGTGTGGGTGGCCGCGGGATAACTCGGATCCCCGACTGCCGCCGCTATATTGACCCTGTTTGCTGTGCACACATCTGGACAATTGCACAAAATGAAAGCCGCATAAAAAGACTCGCAGTGATATTCTAGCTGCAGCTGCTTTGTTAATTATTGCCATCATAAAAAGGCTCTTTTTTTTTTTTTTTTTTTTTTCTCCTCCCCCAATACAGGAACTCATAGATCATCCTCATGATAAGCTTTTTCAGAACTTTCACATGTGCATGAGTCAATTTAGCCTTTTGTTATTGGCTTCAAATAGACACTCAGAACAGATCCACAATAATCAAGCTACGTTAAATGATAACAGCCACCCCAGATGTTCATTTATTTAAGGGGTGAGTGACTCGGAGTAACAGCCAGATCAAATCCCTCAAGCCGAAGGGTTTTTTTTCCCGGCCGTTGTTTTCCTAGGGGTGTAAATCCAACAGCATTTAATCCTTCAACAGTGCACAAGAGGTTCCCTCAATCAAATCGAGATTTCCGCTGCGATTCCGCGAGCTCTTCGCAACAACAAATGTTCTCTTTTTCTCACTTAGAGCGGGTGGGTAGCGTTCAGTTACGGCGAGAGATAAATGTCTCGCTGTCTTGCGATAAAATAGAAAAAAAAAAGAAAATTTATACAATTGCTTACCCCTTTCTTGCATGGTAATTCTGACAAATGAGACAAAATGAGACTGGATGATTAAGCGGCCTCTTGGTCAGTCCTAATCTGCAGGAGGATGCTGCTGCCAGGTCGGTCGGGGCTAATGTTTTTATTCGATTCCTAGCGCTCTCTGCTTGCCTATGCACTTCCATGATAATATGCCCAAAGGGGTCCTCCTGCAGTAAATAGAAAAGGCACGTCCCAGGCTCTATTTCAGTGAATTCTCCTCTGCCCGAGAAGATTAATGGGTCTACTTCATAAACCAGAGAGAACGATCATAACAAAGACTGCATCTGTCGCTTTTTTTCTTTTATTTTAATGCTTTAAGCTTCTCCTTGCTTGACTTTAGTTCAATATCTGGAAACTTATATTTAACTGGATTCAGGTTTATGGTTTTTTTTTTTTTTTTACATGCCGGTCAGTATTCATGCATTTTATCATTAGTTAAACACGATGTGTACTCCCCCCCAGCCCCATACGTCCTTTTCAGTTGGCACTTAGCAGATGATTGTGGTCTGTGCCGCAGCCAAACTGGTTTTCTAGTGGAGTGTACTTTCTTTAAGTTCGATTCCTTTTAATACTTGCAGAGATCAAGTGTCCCTTAACCCCGCAGGCCTGAACCCAGCTGCCCTCGCTGCAAGCGAACGTCGGCGCGCTAAAAGACGATGTGGCGAAGAAACCCCCCCCCCCCCGCGTGATGTCTCAAACTACGGGTCTTTCAGCTTTAATAGCGCGTTGTCCTGTGAAAAAACGCATCTCAATCAGAATATATTTGCAAATAAGCAGAGAAGCAGAGTTACCGCTGACGCAGCACTGCGGAGATAAGTCCTGCCGTGTGGGAGTACAGCCGGCTTTTAAAAGGCTCCCGCACAAGAGCAAACCCCCAACTTATTCAGGGGTGTTAACATTCTTTTTTGAATACTAAAAACATAGCAGGAGTAAAATGGGATATTAACTTTCATATTATTACAGCATGGAAAATGTTCATGTCGGGTTCAAGGCCAAACAGTTTAAATGATCAGATAACATGCAATTTCAATTATTACTTGAAACTTTTCTCATTATGATGAGGATCTTTTCACTTTGCTTTGCTATCTTGTGTATTTTCTAACAAGAAAAAGTCTCTTCTGTCACAAAGTTTCTCCGTAAAGAAGATTGTGCTTTTCAGTAATGCGACAATGATCCTAATCTTTTGGAGTAAACACGCATCCTTAAAAATGAACTTCATCAAATCCTGTTTTGCTTCTCGTCCCCAAATATCGCAGGGTTTTCTAGGTTTTTTGACCGCGGCGGTTAAGGCCATGTTAGCGAGGAGCAAAAAGGAAAGAGAGGAAGTGCAGCATCTGGACAGGAACTCTAACATCCGGGTCGGGGGAATTATGAGGCACATCAAGGGAGGGTGTGGTGGTCGAACTCTGACCCTAAGCAGAGGGTAGAGGTCAAAGAGGATAGATATTCTGCAGCTGTGTTGCAACATGCAAGCCCTCTGTCATGCCAATCACTGTAATTTGCCTAGACAAGCGTTTGCAAGCATGCCTGCACAGGAGGGGACAGAATGGCAAAAAAGAAAGGATGGAAGGAAGTAAGGGTGGTTGGGAGGAAGACTTGGAAAAAAAAATGAAAAATAAGAGGGCGGTCGGTCAATACAAGGCCTCTTTGTTGAGCTATTGGTGGGATTCTCAATCCACCGCGGGAGTTTATTGAAGAAAGTTTGCATCCAATTACAGGGTTCTTGGAAGATTTATTCGACGACATCCCCCGCCCCATCTTCCTCATCCCTCGTCCGGCCTCGCCTCTTTCACCCTCTCCCAGGGCTATTAGTTCTTTTTGCAGGCAAGACCTAATCACACCAGGATCATCTCATACCAAGTGTTTTAACAGCGAGATCAAAACGTGCAAGTTTGCCTAATGCGGGATTACACTGAGATATGGGACCCGGCAGCCTCACCTCACTCTTACCCTCCACCTCCACCTCCACCGATGGGTAGCTCCATTAGGCTCAACGCATTGCTCATTTTTCCGCAAGAGCTCCCTTGGGCGAAGAGGCAATTATGCAGCAGTGTGGCATAATATTTCATTCTCCTCACATTGCATTACTCTACGGTGATGCCGGCCACTAACAGCTTCATGTGGCTTAGGAGGAAGGCTGCTGGCTGCTAACAACTTCAAATGAGTGGAGGGAGATGGGAGGGGGTTAAGAGGCGGAGGATAGTGGAGAGGGTGAGTGTTCTCAAGGGCATGATGCTTCATTAGGAGTCAGGTCAGGCGAAATAGGGTGTGCGAGCAGACGCTTTTAGGTCAGGTAGTGTTAAGAATATATGCAATAAATGTTAAGAAAAAGAAAAAAAAATATGTATTTATATATCACATGAGTCATATTTCAGTCATAACATCTGGCATGTAGAGTAAAGAATAAATAAAACTTAATAACTACATGTAGAGAAAGGTCAAAATAAAGAGCGGACTTCAGCAACTTACTTTCCCCATTTGTCTTTGCCTCCAACTCTTTTTACATGATTTATTTACTTGTTTGTCTACTGTTTTTGTGCCACTTCTCAGACGCGCTCCTTCTTTCCTTGAATGGGTGGTCGATGCCGCAAAGAGCACAAAGATAGATGCTTATTTTTTTTTACGACCGAAGAAACTCCATTGATTGCGGTCGATGGAAACGTACCGCCCGTGGCTCCATAACTTCAACATGTCCATTCATGGACAGCGATTTCTGAACTCGCGACGCTTTTACTTTGCGGCTTCATGGTTGACTCTCAATTCTAGAACGCAAACTGAAGACGGGACGATATTTCGGTGGTATAATGAAACCGGAGGGCGTATCTTTGAACAACAGCGCTCTTTCAGAGGGAGTCTCAGTCCACCGCAGCACTTAATCAAAGTAATATGTCCCTGATATTTGACCTGGAGGGATCTGTCTGTACTTCAGATGGTGACGCTCAGCCGTACAGATCAGTGATATTTCTGCATTTTTTTTTACAATATCATTATTATTCCTAATAATGATTATAAGAATGCAATATTTATAATTTATTCTATATCAGTACTTATAACCAAACTCGATTTCAACCCTCTGTTTATAAACCTTTACACAAGTATTGCTGTGATATGATGTTATTGTGTTATGACCCGCTTAGAACATTGATGAACATTGATGGATAAAAACCCCTTTTGTCATCTACCTCTAAACAGTCACTTCTGCCAGCAACTTCTGACATTATTTATTTGATGGGATCTCCCATTTTAAATATTGCCACGGAGCTGACCTGAGTAATGGAAGATTCATTCTTGTAGCGGGAAGAAGGGTTGCTGAATTGTTTTCCGTTATTGGTCTTGTATTACGGCGATGCACTTTATGGGCATGCTCTGGCTTTACTTTTAAATGTACTTGACTCATTTTATCACTCATCCGTTAAGATTTTTTTTTTCCCGGTAACGGACACGATGGGGTCACCACTGTGTCACGTACGATGAGGCGGCTCGGCCTTGCCTGAGCAGCAAACCTGGCTGTTTGTTTTGCCTATAAGCACAACGAAACCCTCATTTGTAAGCAGGCGCATTGCATCACATCTATGTTAATGCAGGATCTCGGTCCCTGCTTGTATTGATCTAATCAGCGGATGGTTATCGCGATCCCTCAAGCTTGTCCTGGCCCTGGGAAATCACCTTCTTCATTGTCACGCTACTTACTCTGAAATGCAGCTGGAGGTTCTCTCTCCGGCTCCTTGTCGAGTTGAAGAAAAAAATTTTTAGACCGTCATTCCGGTCTTTTTACGGATTACGGATACAAGACAGCTAAAATGGAAGTGAGGGAGTCCTGTTTGCAGGCCACTCAGACATACATATAGGACCGTCTCAGAAAATTCGAATATCGTGATAAAGTTCTTTATCTTCTGTAATGCAATTAAAAAAGCAAAAAATATTTTCACATGATATTTTAATATTTTGAGATAGGATTTTTGATTTTTCTTAAGGTGTCAGCCATAATCAGCAATATTACAATAATAAAAGGCCAGCAATATTTCAGTTGATTTGTAATGAATCCAGAATGTATAACATCTTTGTTTTTTGTAATTGCATTACAGAAGATAAAGAACTTTATCACAATATTTAAATTTTCTGGGACAGTCCTGTATTTGGAAAGCCCCTTTTTGTTCAAGTCAGAAAAAATAGGGAATTGATCCTTCTGATTAATTGTTTTTAAGGACTGACATTTCTTATCGGGTATTTATCCCTGTATCTTATAAACTATCTATGGAGTGTGAAAGTTATATCATCTTTTGAACCGATCAAGTGTTAACTATAACATTGCACCGTTATTACAGGGCCGACCAACATTGGCCTTTTTGGGTTATTTTTAAAACTAGATGGACCAAATGGATTACGTTTTTTTCAAATTATTTTAACTCCTCATCATCATAATTCACAGCACGTGTCAGAGGTAACATCCGATAGAAGACTATTGTCCAGAATGAAAAGAAAGATGTAGAAGACAGCGGCGAGACCAGCGATGCTGCATGGTTTAGAAAAAGTTATAATGACGAAAAGACAGCAGGCAGAGCTGGAGGTCGCAGAGATGAAGATGCTAAGGTTCTCTTTGGGAGTGACCAGGGGGGGATAGGATCAGGAATGAGTCCATCAGACAGAACATGTTAGATGTTTTGAGATGTTCAGAGAAGCCAGACTGAGACGGTTGGGTCACGTACAGAAGAGGGGAAGTGACTATATTGGTAGACGGATGATGGAATTGGAGCTGCCAGGCAGGAGGTCTGGAGGAAGACCAAAGAGAAGATTTATGGATGTAGTAAGAGAGGATATGAAGGTAGTTGGCATGAGAGAGGAGGATACAGAGAATAGGGTTGGATGGAGAAGGTTGATTGGCTGTGGCGACCCCTCAAGGGAAAAGCCGAAAGAAGAAGTAGAAGATCGGCATCATTCGCCCCAGGTGGGCTTCTGCTGTATCACTGGTACTTCTTATTGTCGCTGTAATGGTGAAAAGAAACTGCGTGATAAGAAAAAAATATTTTAAGATTCATTTTGCTTTTAATGAGGTGCTGGCGAGCTGACTCTGTAAACGCTCAACTGTTTGGTCTTTAAGTTAAACCCCCCTAGGTCGGATCATAAAAATATTGCAGAACGCATAGTCAGTAACATTAATCTGTCATCCTTGGCCAGTGGTTATTACCCCGCCGAACCGCCGACTTCAATAAAGTCTTATTTAAGAGACACATAATTGATGTTTGGCGTTTCTTCCTTGCAGAAATCCGGTCAGGCGGGCGAGGGCCCAAGGAGAGCTCCGTAAAGCAACTTCCCCTGTATGACACGCCGTACGAGCCAGCGGAGAACGGCGGCGACTCGGACCCGGAGCGCTCCCGTTGCCCCAGGGAAAGCCGGCTACCGCAGGATGATGAGCGACCCCCGGAAGAGTACGACCAACCCTGGGAGTGGAAGAAGGAGAGAATTTCCAAAGCCTTTGCAGGTACACTGACAAATATACAGGAGACTCAACTCGGTTTTAAACTTCGGGAAATCGATTCCTCGCATAAACGTATCCCGATAATATGTCGTGCAAAAAGAACACCGTGAACTATTGTAATTTTGCCCATTTGTTAATAGTAGCATGTCTCTTTGCACGTTTCACTTAACTGGTTGGTTGTAAGGCAACATGTATAAATTAGTCCATTCAATTTTCAAATTGAATAGACGTTTTTTTTTTAAACAATATGTAAAAATGGAAATTGAGCCTCTAAGCTCCACAGACAGGCAGTGAATCTTAACTGTGCGCTTCGGTTGAATGATGACTGTTGTATTAACGGTTGCCTTTTCTGAATTTTCCCCCCTTTTAACCCAGTTAAATCTGAACTATTCGCCGCTCTGTTTCACTAACACAGGTGTCTCTTTTTCCAGCTTTAATATGTGATTATTGCCTCTGACAGTATCTGCGCTTCGGCTGCTGCGGCCGCTAGAAAACACACATTCTTTCCCTCGTGTCTTGTAGCCCTCGCAATGTTTATTTGCAGGTGCCCTTTCTACTCTCTGCAGCTTTTAGCCAACTGTTGCCTTTGTAGCTGGTATCTTTCCCACTCGGGGGAGGGAGGGGTGGCATGATTGATTTTGCAAGTGCATGAAGGTGAAAGTAGTCATCGTGGTTTTGAGAGCTTCAGCATGGCTAACACAGCCATAACATCAAACAGGGCTGTTCCTGGAAAGATCTCCGTTCTGAGCACTGAGATGTACCCCCGAATCTTAAAAAATAACATGGAAAAAATCAAATTTTTCTGTTTTTACAGCGAAAAAATCAGCAACCCTTTCCTCCTTTTTTTTTTTTTTTTTTTTTTTTTTAACATCGCCCTTTTTCTCCTTATATACATACATATATATATTTTTTTCTTTTTGTCATCCTTGAACAGCTCTGCTTTGTTATGACTGCATTAGCTACGAGGGCTCAGTAAGTGGCACTGGATCAGTTCCCCAAAGAAGAAAGGACTGCAACTCTAAACCCCTCACAGGTACCAAACTTGAGACAGGGGTGGGGTGTGTTTCTTTTTTTTTTTTCTGTATCGACGCATGATGACTTTTGGACGCTGCCGCTTGAACTAGAGCGAAGTTGATATCCAAGTGAGCCGATATGATCAGCTGGCCGTGGCTACCGCTGTTGGATTATGCGGGAAGTCCTTTCGAATGAAAACAAGAATCCGGTAACACTGTATCTGTTACATGTGAGCTTGTACTTAGATCCCCTACTGCGCCACCTTTTGCATGTAAAGGTATTTAGATTTTTTCAAGTTAAGGAAAATGCATTCAGGTTTCTGTTTCCCATCAGCAGTTTGATTTTAATATTCCCGCGGCAGCTGATCTTGATCTTTTAAACTCGTGAGAATCCAACAGCTTCCAAGAATCCGGATCTTAACGTCCACGCAATGTGACATTTTAAAACCGCTTTGCTATACAACTTTAAGTTTGACCTAAGAGAAAATATATGCTGTACATGTTGAATGTGTTGTCTATTCAACACTACTACTCACACTACACAATCAATCAGTTATTGTAGTCACAACTGTGTTTTTATATTTATAGCCATTTTTGGATATGATTTATTCAGCAAGTTAAGTCTTTTGGGTCGCAGTGTAAATTTTTTAATACTTGAGTCCAGAAGTCAGGAAGTCAAAAATAATCCCATTCAAATTTAGTTGATTTGAATGACATGACCCAGATGCTTAATTTTACTGTGGAGACGTTCCTTTCATTGGACAGGGTGGAAACTGCCGAGAAGATGAGAGTAATGCAGTTTTTATTGAAATATATATTTCCTGCTACTTGAAGGAGCTGTAGGCCAGGCTAGTGCTGACCCATACAAATATCGTGTGGGTCTTACCTGAAGCTTCTGTGCTCCGTCCCTGGAGCCAGCTATGTTCTTTATCATCATAAAGTAATGCTTATATGAAGGAATGAAAAAAAATATATAAAAAAAACAGCTTTATCTTGTTCAAGATTGTCAATGTCAATATACTTGAGAATGAAAAGTAATAACAGCGGGGTGACTAAGCCCTTTATGACTTTTATGATTTCTTTTTTTTTTTTTATCTCAGCCAAATGGGAAGCTTTTGAAAATGCAGGAGGTCCAAAGGCTAACTGCTATGTGGTATAATTTGTTTTTACACTTGGAGGAATAATTGAGCTTGTACACATGTAAATCTGATCTCACCAGATGAAGGGATTTGAAAATAATGCGACATTTGCATCTACATTTCATTATACGCTGAACTCTTTTTTCATAAATTTGTTGTGTTTTCTTATTGATTTTTTTTTTTTTTTAATCTCCTGCTCATACTTCTATTCATGCTGAATACACTGATGCATTTACATGCTATTTCAATAAGACTAATTTTATTAGAAATAGCAGGAATGAAAGATTATTAAACCCTGGCATATTTGATGGGCAGATAGGTAGGAGACAATGATCACAATATTTCACGCTGAAATAGAGAACATATGTTGCATTCGACTAAAATGATGATAAATTGCTATTAGAATTGTCCATATAGGGCAGCAGACAGTGAAAATTGCAAAACAGTGTATCCAAGGAAACATGGAGGTAATGCTTTTTTTGAGCGTACTAGCAGGGTTCCACATTCCTAGCTTGTGGTATTTCTGATTTAATTATGATCGCGGTTGCAACAGCACGCTATAATCATTAATTGAACATCAACATCCCATAATCCATGTTGCAGCCGTAGGCAATATAATTTTCCAAATCAAAGAAAACCCCCGACCTTGCTCTATTAAGCTGGTGTGTGACTAAGGAACAGACACTCATTCTTACAGAGATAATGGCTGATTCTCAACCCTGCAAAGCATTTGGAAGGTATCACATATCGCATATTGATATATTACAAAAACCATTTCTGCTTGAATTAAGATAGAATCAAAACCTAGTATTAATAGAATAAATGTCAGCATACATTGACAAGTCACTGTCAGTCCTTGGTTTCACTTTCAGGGAAAAACTGACAAATGCAGATGCCAATATCTGACACCTACTGGCGTGTTTTCATGGCAGAGCTAATTTCTACACATGACGTTGAAGCAAGCAGCCACCCCAGATGTCAGCATAATGTCAGGGAGACATCAAGCAGACATTTGTTAAGTTAATAATAAATTAAGTGCAAATTGATGTTTAAACCGAGTATTGACCTTGTTACAAAAAAAAAAAAAAAGATCAAGGTCAACTGTCAAAGTCTTAGCTATCAGTTTGTCTCCGTCGAGATACTGATGTAATAACAGGGCGTTGACGTACAACAACACTGTGACAGACATTTACTTTTGTATGTAAATATATTCATGATATTCACATCAGGGGCTGCGGTGCTCATGCTTCAACCACAATGGGTATATACATGCTATATTATATTGTATGCCGTTGCCATTGTAGTTTTGAAAAACCTCTTGTCCACCAATGAAACTGTCTGACGACATATCGGTCACCTCCAGTTTCTCCATGCTCATGGAGCTGCAGGTTGCAAATGATTAGAAAACAATTAGGACGTCCAGGTGATAGATTTCTTTGGGTCATTTTACTATTAATATTATTTAGGAGGAAGACGAGAGGTTGAACCAGCAGCAACAGGTGACAGAACGGTAACGGTATGGCTGAATCGGGAATTGGGTCTCTTAAGAGTGTGTGTGTGTTGGTATGTGTGTGTGTGTGTGTGTGTGTGTGTGTGTGTGCATGTCTTTTTTCCGGTATTGCATGGTCACAATCTCATGAATATCATTTGTGGAGAGGAAGAAAAAAAAAAGACCCAAGGGAGTGTTTGATGCATACTTGCAGGTAATGAGAGAACCGCCTCTCTCTTCACTCAAAGGTTATATGTCAGCACTTCAAAAAGGTTAAAATTATCTTAATTTTTTTTTAATATCTGTGCACCATTTATGTGTTAAACGATTATAATATATTTTATGGGGTTTGGGCAAAACTTAATGTGTGTATATAGTTTTTTTTCTTCCAGAATTACCTTTTAATTCATGTTCCTTATCTTCATTTGTGAACAACACATGCAGGAGTCTTGCTAGCAGTCACGTTGATCCGCCCCGGCGAGTGATTAGTCAAATACGGGACGCTGCATTCTTAATGACTTTGCTTCTCTGCCTCATTATTTTTCTGTCAAGCAGCACTCAGAAGAGTTTGTATAGGACATTATTTACCAAAGCATCCTGCTTTCAACCCCTCATTTACAGAGAGCCTCCCGTTTTTGATGATGTTTAATTTTCGTCGGATGTCAGCGTCAATTGGAAAATGGAGAACAGAATATTGTTTTTCTGTAGTTTCTCCAAAAGAAGGCTGCACTTCAAACATAGCTTGGTACCGCACAGCTCCATTTTTATATTATTATTATTTTAAAGGCAGAAATAATTTCTTCCTTTCTGGGGAAACAAAAAATAATAAAAAGGGTGAAACATTCCTAACAACTAAGCCGTCGTGCATTTGCAGGTATGAGAGTTTACCAGTTTTGGATCCGAAAATGAAGGGACTTTATGAGATTTTTCACAGGCTTGTGCACCTTTTTATTTTTGATTGTGCACCAAAGGGTTCTGATCACTGTCACCAGCTTACCCGTGGTGTCGAAAAAATTTCCACGGCTTGGAATAGACACGCATGTCTTTATGACTACTGAAAGTCCCATATTTACCATTGCACTCATGACTGAAGTGTCATAACATTTGATGCAGAATGAATGTAGACCATATTATATTTACATACTTTCAGGTAAGTGCAAAAAAATAAATAAAAAAAATAAAAAAATTATGGGTGCACAACCTGAAACCAAATTGTAAATAATCCCATAAAATGGGGGGGAGACATGATTTAAGAATCGTGTGCTTTTAATTGCACAAAAAAAAGAAGCTGCGGACGTGAAAACCTTATAAAAAATTCAGTGACGAACTTATTCTCGCTGCCCCCTTCATCCTTCTGGACATGACTGAAGCTGTAGCACCCGGCTTAAATGCACCTGTTGTTTGACTAGTTTAGAATGTTGTTGCAGTTACATTTATTGTCTTTCAATCTCCAAGTGCGTCAGTTTTTAGTATGTCATCCCATGCAATCCTATGCCATCCTATGTCGTCCTATGTCATCCTAGGATCTGTGTGTGGCACATCCAGGGACACCGCCAGGCATTTTGGGCTCCATGTAAAGAAGTCTTACAGGGCCCTTTTACGCAAAAAAAATGCAAAGAGATGGGGTGTTGTTTCCAAAACCTTAAAAGATAGTGTTATGAGAACTTTATAAATGAAATATATTATGAATTTTATATAATATATTGCTATGTAATTCTATATCTGTATAGCAGTTTTATTAGGGGCCTCTCTGTCAGGCTTGGGCCCCTAGAATCCTTCTCCTTATCCCTCCCTTTTTTCTTTTTCGGCAGCCCTGGGGACATCAGACAAGTTGTGACCTGCAACCGTGATACAACGCCACAACTCAATGGCCGTTTTTTGTTTTATACTCCCACGTGGCTGAGTGTAATGTGTCTCGAAAGGCAATCATAGCGAAATGATTACTCTGTCTAAACCCCTTATTGCTGCATTTTTCTCTCTTAACCGCTCATGTTACAAAACATGGGAAAAGGGGACTCAAACAACCTGGGATGAATTTAAGTATTTATGCCCTGAAATAGTGTATTTTCTCTCAAAAATTGAAGTTTTAAGTAAAATCAGCAGGTTAGACTTGAAATATATTGATAAATCAAACCGTTTAAAGTAGTACAAATCGCACCTCTATATTTCTATTCCAGCTGTAACGTCAAATTGTAACTATCCAAAAGAGATAGCGTCGTCAAAAAGTAAATAAATAAATAAGAATCCACACTATTTCTGGACTGTGAGATGAGGTGAAAAGGAAATTAAAGAAATAGAGGTCATTGGTGCTCACTTCCTCCCACCATGCTATAACACAATAATGCAATCTGCATGAAAGATTTGTCTTCATTAATGATAGAGGACAGAGAGCAGACTAATTCTTTCTGCAGAGGCTTTTCTTTTTTTTTTTTTTTTTCCCGGAGCCGTCCCTATCACTGTCTGCGCCCTCACCCCTTCACTTGGTCTACTGTTATTATTCACTGTTGGGCTATCTACTGACAGGTATGCAGTGGAATGTAAATTTCCTGGCTTGTTAGGGGTGTTGGAAGTCTGTGTACTTGTGGTTTGCTTAATCACTCATCCTTGCCGTAACCCTTCTTTCCAAGACGTGCGCACACACAAACACACACTTGCCACAAACACTTTCCTTTGGCCCTCCTGACTGCTGAGTATTTGATGAATGAGATTGGAAGTGAAGAGTGAGGAAGATGGATTAGTATTTGACCGAAGGTAGAAAGCGGCGTTGGAGAGCGAGTGAAAGCGCGATCGCGTTTCTATCCGCGCCGTGCCTCCTTCTTTGACTATGTATAAGGGTGCACTGAATTACACACCCGGACATGAACACGCCACCGTTGGAAATCTGATTCCCATCACAGCAGGAGTGGGATTGAGAGCCATTGTCACTTAATCTCCTCGCCCTCTGTTATGGGCTTGTAACTCCTTTCACTCGGCTTCTGGCCGGCGGGGTGTCTCGCATTTAACACGAGAGATAAGAAGAAGTCACTGTTGCTCGCTCTCTTAAGGTGAGCGCCGGCCCCGTGGGGTTTTAATGAATCTCCATCGGCTTAATGACCCCAAAATCCGAGCCGCGCGTCGAACGTCCTAAAATAAATAATTGATTCACTTAAGTTCTTCGCCGGGGTTAAGACCAGCTGTTTCGGGGGGTGCGATGAATCCCTTTTCTACGCTTGGCTGATCCGGTTTCCCCCAACACTGTCTGTTACCGCACATTCTTGTCCTCCCGGCCTCCTCCGCGGCGCTGCCCTGATAACCTTCCTGACAGAATTCTTTCATGAGCCTCAAATGTGCACCCCCGTCTTTCACTGAGCGCCGCCGCCGCTCTTATCTCCACTCACACACATTGGCCACACACAACAGCGGCGTAACCTTCCTCGCGAACGCTCCGCAGCCCCCTTTTGGAAGCCCCTGCTTCTGCCGGTCAGCCGTAGCTAAATCATCTTTCCTTTCTCTCGCATTAGAGAAGCGGGGAAGAAAAAAGGCCTTCCTGTCAACTCATCTCCGTTTCCATTTTCCGCCGCGCTTTCGCTTTCGATATCGGACATTCAAAACAGATCCCGCGCTTTGTAAGAGAGCCGGCCCGCATAATGTGACGTTTAACAGTACGGGGAGAATTATGGGGGTGGCATTTCGGATTCCCTCGGAGCGTCGCGCAGTTGTTATCGGCAGCGATTTGGACGGTCTTCAAAAGCGGCCGCGTTTGCAACTCCTCCGCTCATAATTTGAGGCATAAACATCACAATCTTCCAGGTTGTTTTGAATATGCATGCAATTAGGCGACCAAATTAAGCAGAACTAAATTAAATGGCATTGGTGGAAACAAGCGTGGCCGGTGATTTATGGTGCGGCGCTGTTTACATTGATGAAGTGCCACAAGCTAATGAAAAGCCTGGGTAAACAAATACCTGGTCTTAAAAATAGATCCGCGTCTGAGGGGGAACCAAGGGACGGTACACAGAGATAAATGAGCGACCGTTGTCCGTTGTTAAAACCCCCCTCCTGTTCTTTTGATGAGCCGCGCTGTCGTCGTAGCTGTGAAACAAAAAAAAAAAAAATCTGAATAGCCGCGGGGTTTACAGCAGCGAAGCGCGCTGAATGTCCGCTGCCAGATTGGGGATGCAGCAGCGTCCACTCCAGGCAACAGCCTGCCATCAACCGCCATTTCCAGATAAAGCTGGACATGCAAATGACACCGCGAGCTGCTCTGTAATTTTCCCGTCATTTTTCTCTTTTCTGCATCGGGGTCCTCGCATAGATAACTGTACATTAACTTGATTAATGGAATCTATGCTTTTGCAGACTATTTAATTACCCCTTTGTCCTCCACCAGCCAGATGTGATCATTAGGTTTGAAGATTATGCTAATAATCACGCTATTGATCCAAACATAGCCGTGATGAAGATCAAATCATTTTTGATATATGTACATCCTCCCTCATGTTTGCCCGGATAGTCTTTTCATGATCTTTTCTCAAAACACCAGACCTGCTGCTAATGATTACATTCATCACAATCCTCAAATTCTAGCACAGAATATCAGCACGCAGGATGAAATTGTATTCTAGTATACTAATCTTTCAATTGTAACATCATTAAATCAAATGTGTCACTGATTACAGCAGGTTTTTTTTTTACACTGGAGGGAACAAAAAAAAAAAAAATATATATATATATATATATATATATATACATATACAGGACTGTCTCAGAAAATTAGAATATTGTGATAAAGTTCTTTATCTCCTGTAATGCAATTACAAAAAAAAAATGTCATACATTCTGGATTCATTACAAATCAACTGAAATATTGCAAGCCTTTTATTAGTTTAATATTGGTGATTATGGCTTACATCTTAATAAAACTCAAAAATCCTATCTCAAAATATTAGAGTATCATGAAAAAGTTATTTTTGTTTTTTTTAATTGCATTACAGAAGAAGATAAAGAACTTCCTGTATATATCTATATATATATATATAGATATATACATATATTTATATAGAACGACAGAGAGCGAGACGGATGGATGGATGGATGGATGGATGGATGGATGGATGGATGGATGGATGGATGGATGGATGGATGGATGGATAGATAGATAGATAGATAGATAGATAGATAGATAGATAGATAGATAGATAGATAGATAGATAGATAGATAGATAGATAGATAGATAGATAGATAGATAGATAGATAGATGGATAGATGGATAGATGGATAGATCGATCATATGACCCTGGTCCCTGAGGCAGAGCAGTGCGTCACTGGCAACAGGCACGGTTCTACAACAGCCTGCTACTGAATAAGCTAATGAAAATAGATGGATGGCCTATAAAGGAAAAGAAAAGTATATAAATGTGTGTATCCCACCCTCTCCGCCCAGCTCATAGCTCTTGATAATGCAGTTTGCTTCTGCGATCTGTCGATGACAACAAAAGCAACAAGGTGTGAAAAAAAAAGGGTGAGACAGTGAGGGAAAAACTCGTTTTATCACCTAAGCAGCTGGAGGGCAGGCATACCGTCTATCACAATATGCACGGTGTGGGTTTATTTATGTGTGTTATTGATTTGTTATATTAAAAAAAAGAACTCTTGCCATATGCCTCACTGAATAAAACATTGCTTATATCTACAATTAATTGGACCAAAATGAGGAATTTTAAAAAACGCATTTATCTGCTTTAACTGCTCATAATAACTTTAATTCTGTGAGTAGCATTATCTTAAAAAAAATGGAAAATAAATTAAAAAAAAAAAAATTATTCTTACAACATTGTGCCTTTCTTTCCTGCAATGGCCCTACGATGGACGCACCAAGAGGATTATGGGAATTTTAGTGATTTTAATCTGCTTGAAAATACACGCGTTCCATTCGAAAACGGTCTAAAAATTAAAAAAAAAAAAGAAAATGGTTATTGAATTAGTCAAACATAGTTTCCACGCTAATCGCTATATTTTTTAGCTGCGAAAAAGCATGCAAATTTGAGCCGCACTTGTCCTATCATGTTCTTTTCCTCACAGAGGGCTGCGGGGGTGCCGGCAGCTGTCTGCACCCAAAACAATTACACAGTAATCTGCGATGTGAAATGAGTATTAGACTTTTAATCTCCTAGGAATACCGTCCCCGACTTCACACTGAAGTGGAGGAAGTCATATTATCTTCCAGAGTTTCTGACCTTCTCAATCCATTCCCCCAACCCTCCCGCTGCAACGCGAATCAACTCTTTCCCCTCAGGATGGATGGCAGCTCGTTCCTCCTCCCGGCCACCTCTCTCTAGATTAGCCCCCTGACACTGCAGGCTCGGCTATTTAATTGCTTGTCGGATTGAATATTCTCCTGTTTCCCCGTTCGTCCAGCTTGCAGATATTGCTTCTCATTAGCATGTCCTGTACGGCGCTTCCACAATTCCCTGACAGAGGAGAAGATGGACAACTCTGTAACTTCATGCTCGCCCTATCGGAGAAAAGAAGGCTTATACCATCGGATCGAGATAGAGGCGCAATTATTATGCATTACGCCGTGTTTTTTTTTCCATGTTAACAGCCAAAGCTGCGTTTACTCTCTTTAGATGAAGAGCAATTGTCCCGCCTAATAACGCGATTCTTTGACAAAACAATTGCTCTTGAACCTTAAAATAGCTGTTTAACATCAGGGCTTCTCTGCAATATATCTTTCCCGGGAAAACGTATTACAGTGAAAAATACGTGTCACGATAACCAGAGGGGAAAAGTGAAAACGCAAATTATTCAGAGAATGTCCTCACCAATCCAGCGCCGTATCCTCGCTCATCCCTGCGTTTTTCCTCTACTGATTCCTGAGTCAGATAAGGCTCCCGCTGACCTTGACTGAAGTGACAGATGATGTGCAGCGCAGCTGTCATATCGATGATTTTGGGGGACTCTGACGGAGGGAAATCGAAGGCCACCGCTGGAAGCTTGTTATCTAGTTAAGATTCATTTCCCCTGAAATCTATTTTTGTGACATCCAATATCCTCTTGTTTTGGTGCAAGGGTTTTTGGGGGAAATTTGGCTGACATGAGGGTCATGCAGATTTTGATGCTAACTCGTTTTTTATTCGGCAATTAGGAATTAAGTCGAGCAGAGGAGTTTCATAACTTGGGCGTAGGTGAAGAAATTATGCAACGGCGGATCTCTTAGTCATACTTCCAAAACCTGAGTTTCAGCCTCCCTGTCGTAAAACATACAAATTTGGAATTAAAATAACATTTAAAAAAAAAATCTCCGGCAAGAGAGCTATACCGATATGACTGAATTTGCATGTCTGTCTTTTCTTTAACACGCCTCCGTCTGTCACTTGCCGCCAGAACAAATGCACGCGGTTTAGCCGGTCTGAACTCGTCATGTCCGGATCTCTACGTCGTCTTTGTTCGGGTAAACAGCGTCGCTTTGGGGCGCCGAAGTCGGCTTAGAAATGCTCGCATATAACCTCCTTGGTTTCTTCATTTCAGACCCAGCGCAGAGGATAATAGTGCATACATGAGTATGTGGAGATATTTGATAGTTGGCTTTTGTAAACCGCGGTATTGTATTAATTGGGACGGTGCATTCGGTTCTGTGATACGCCGCGAAACCCGCGGCCCATTGTGAAGATCGTTGAGGCCGAGCCAACGGCGAGGGTGGCGCTCTCGAAACGCCCGGCTTTTTCCGAGAAGTGATGAGGTTCGCTGATATATCCTGACCGTGGACTGTAATCAACCCCGCTCGGGATCCTGTGTTGAACCTGTTTCGCTCCTGAAGACTAACGTTCCCTTTCTTTGAATCCTGTCGCTTTCCCTCCTTTTCCAGCCCGCAGCTGCCGCCGATTCTCCAGTCACGATAACCGACCCTCTTCCCTCAATGCCGGCGTCTTCTATCCTTACCGATCTCTCACCCAGTCTCCTATTTCTCTTTTTATTTCCTGGTTGTGTGTCTTCACCTCCTTATTTTTTTTTGTTGTACATTTGTGCCTTTTGTTGCCGCCTCTCCTCGGTCCCGTCCCTCCTGTGGCGTCTTGGGGCAACACTTGCAGTAGAGATTAAAGTGATCAAGGACCTTCCGTGGCCCCCGCCGGTCGGGCAGCTCAACACCAGCCCTCCCCCGTTGGAGGAGCTGGAGTCCCCTTCCCAGACAGCTGAGCCCTCGCCCGGACAGACAACCTGTGACCAGCACCACCAGGGTGGGTGTGGGTGTTCACATCGTCCAACGTCTTCCCCATCATTACCATCCATCCATTCATCTGTGCGTCTGTTCACTTGCCCATCCATCTGTCCGTCCATCCATCCATCCATCCATCCATCCATCCATCCATCCATCCATCTGTCCATCCGTCCATCCATTCATCCGTCAATCCATCCAATTTAAATAAGAAAGTGTTTGTGTTAAAAAAAAAGTGACTTTTTTAACAGACATCTGTTTGGTGCATCAGCCTTATTGAAACTGAAGGTCATCATCTCTTTGTAATCAGTCACCTTCGATGAGTAGAACACATTTGCATTGTCCTCTTAAACCCTGCGCTGTACATGACACACACACACACACACACACACACACACGCACAGATGCACTGCTATCAAACGGTAACTTACATTCTCAGCAGTGTCCATTTTTGCCAGAAAGCCGTGGAGCGTAATCGTGGAAATAACATTTCAAGTCCAGTTTCTGCTGGAGTTTTGTAAACCTTCTGGCTAAAAAATTGTCAAAATAATTCTTATTCTGCGAAACAGACTTGCTAGACTCTGTTATATCTTGGCGATTATATGTCCTGCCAGAGGACCGTCTGTCCGTGTACCATAATGCCTGACAACTGCTGCTTGCTATATTTCTCTTAAAGCATAACAGACCAAACATCGTCTGTAATTGCAGAAATAGCTCAAAATTGTCATCCGATAATTTAAAGGAGCAGTAATTACTCACCGGGAGAAATTTAAAACTTTAAAAGCGCTGCCAAATGTGACACGGAGTATTAGCCAAATAACGGATGCACTTTCCCATCTGGATTACATGTGGCAGAAAATCACTAACTCTTGTGCAGTTTTTTAGCATGAAAGGCTCATTAGTTTTAATTGTGCTCAACCGCCTTCTGCCGGCATAATTGCCATTATCCATGACCCCCATTTCCTCTTGTCAACATACTCATAACCGAACCAAGTGCTTTTTTTGGCTGCTTTTCTCCTTAACTTCTGTGCATTAAATGAAGGATCATATTCATTTGAGGCGATTTCAGTTTCCGACTTGGACGTTCGGCCCGAGCCTTAGTTACGTCCTCTGTATTTTCTTCAAAGAAGAGAACCGTCGGTTGATTTTTAAAGGGGTTCTGCAGAGTCAGGCTCTGACCGCCGTAATTGCCTGGGGAAAGGACGGACGTGTAGCAGAACTAATGCCAGGAATGGGATTTCCCCCTGGTGGAGTGGGAAGCTTTAGATTGGGACCATGTAAAAGGACACCTCTGTGCACCGTGGGCGAGGATAGGGCGTAGAGTTGATTTATGTCTATAAATCCATGGGAAAGGTTCTGGTTCCCTCTGTGATGTGAGTGGCTTTAAGAATGGCGTCCAACTGTAAAGTGATCCGCGATCCGTCTGAGCCGCCGTGGTCCCCCCCCTACTCTACATTTTCAGGGTCAGAGGTCACGCCGGCGGCCACGGAGGGGGCCGATGCCCTCCTCGACCCCGTGAATACAGTTACAATGAACTCTCTTGACCTCGGCACACACACACACACACACACACACACATGGACCCTCAGTAACACATTCGTGCACAGGTCATCCTATGTATATCTTCTGATGTACCGTGTTTTAAATCAACCCGACCAGGGTGCAGAGCATTTGCTCTCGTTTTGACCAGCACAACAAGAACCCGCTTAATAGGGTTCAAGGGTCGATCGGCCCGATCAAATAGTCAAACTTTAAATGAGACTTGACACGACACATATTGCATCTACATATTAATGGAGAACACTTTTTGTTTGAGTATAATGAAGACTTTCCGCCTTTGTTTCGTCTTGCATCAATTATCCGGAATTTCAGACACCCCACAATAAGTGGTCTTAACAAAAAAAAAAAAAAAAACCTAAGCAATTAATTGACATGCAGACTTGCGAATTTAATCTTAAACAGGCTCAGGAGTTGACACAAAAAAAAAAAAAATCCTAATTAGAGTTTCATTTGGGAATCCACGTGAGAGAAGAAAGTGTATTCCTAGGTGGCGGATTCATCAGAGATCAACGCCTCGATCCAGCAGCAAGGCTCTAAAAATATATATTTAAAAGCCGTCCGGCACATCTTTTATTCGAGTTCCCAGAGCACATAATTAATATCGCTGTGAAAATTGAGTGAGGATTTTTTTTTTCTTTCTCAACCACTGCCGTCTCACGGCTAGCAGCGCAAGTTTCCTGCATGTTGCATTACAATGCAAGTGTTCAACTTAATTTTCACCCCCGTGACAGAAGCGGTCTGTGAAACACTTCACCCTGTCAGACCGGGTATACTTTTCGGGGAGGATTATGAATTAAAAACAGCGAGTATGCCGGCATAGACACATTTTCTGTGACTTTGAGTAGGCCTTATTAGATTGGTCATGTAATTTAAAGGGACGTTTTCCAGGCAGTTTCTTCTTTGTCCGCAAATAGTTACCCCGGTGTCCTTGTCATGGTTCCAATTATATTTTATCGTTTGACAGTCCGTCTAATCATGTTATTGCTCCTCTGTGATCGATCGGGTGTATTCCGCTCGATTTGCTTCTTCGATTATTCATCTCTAAAAAAAAACGTCTGGAAAGGAAGACAAGACTTGAAGGGGCCGACGTTCCCATCAGTCACCATCTGACTGACAGTCCAATCTGATACACAGATCCAATTTGCTGCGCTTTACAAGCGACAATCAACAACAGAGACGCGCACGTATGTGCACACCCACGCCCGTGCAGGCGGATTTGTGTTTACTTGGGTGTATGCTCCCCGTCCGGCTCTCCTCCGAGCGTCCTCTCAGGGTCTTTCTTTCTTTCTTTCTTCGCTCGGCCAATCATTTCGGCCTCCCGTCAGCCATGTATCTGAATTCGTGCCGCGGAGTCAGACAGAACGTGGATGGAGCTTTAACAACAGTTAAAGTTGCCGTTACCGAGATGGCTAGATCTCCAAATTGGTCACGGCTCGATACACCTTAAACTATTTTACTCTTATTTAACCTCATTCAGTCTGCCTCGGGAAAATTCTCTACTCTGGCAGGAGAAGTTGAGAGGCTAAACTCCGGTGAGAATAATCACTCAACCTTTCTTGGAGCTAAAAAAAAAAAAAAGAAGGAGTGTTGGGGGTGGGGTGGGTTGTTAATCAAGGTCAAATAAAGCACTGTTTTTGTTGCAGGGGAAAGGATTTTCGCAGTGAAAAGAATTAAAGAGCCACGGTCAGAAAAGTGGACTTTAATTACCCGAGGAGAGTTACCACGGGCAACCGAGATACATTTAACCGATACCCTTTCTATTATGCGTATTTTTAGACCATGTGTTGTCAGTTTGAGGAAAAAAAAAATAGATATACAACTGCTTGGTTGACAAAAACAGAATTGCAGCCTCAATGCCAACGAATAGGTCCATCAGAAGCAGTGGAGCTAGCAGATGAAAGGTGCTAGTTTTCTCCCTCTCAGCCTGGAGTAGTCATTCCCCCATAGTCAATTTTGTCCAATTTCCACTATATCACTCGATCTTTCGCTGCAAAGTCACAGATGTAGAGATGGGATGGAGTCTCGTGAGGTGAAAAAAAAAATCAAAAGAAAAGGTGAAGCCGAGAGAAAGAACAGGCATACCGATAGGAAGAGGGGGATTGAAAGCGAAGGAGAGGGAGAGAGAGAGCAATTGGCTGCATCTTCATGTTGTGATCTGTCAGCGTTGACAGGGATAAGCGGAGCAAACATGCTTCTCCTGTGTCCCGTTGGTCAGTTTCCATGGAAACACAATGTATCACCCTTACATATATACCGAATGCTCATCCCGGCTGCACTATGCTGCCAGCATGTGGTTCAAGACTACTTGTTGGAAAAGTAGAGAACTAATGCTTTTCCTCATTCGTCTTTACCTGTAACACAGGTACGTCATTCGACCGCTCAGGCCAGACGTCCGGCCGACGGGAAGTGAAGCCGCAGCTAATAGTCTTCCACGGGTCTGAGGTTAGAGCCACAATTTACACAGCTGTCATGCAGCGGTGCAATATGGCTCTCATTTTAAGACCCAGCCGGGGCGCAGAGGGCGAGATAAAAAACAGTAGTCCGAGTCATTTGGAATAATCACTTCCATGAATTTATGTTTAGGGAAATGCATCAGTGAGTTCAAGGCCAATGAGTTCAACCTGAAGTGGAGCGGAGGCGAAGGGGACCCCCTGGTGGTCAGAGGGGAAATAGGCATTTTCACGCTGTCCCGCGGGTTCTTAGTCTGCAGCGGCAACTATGAATTCCCCTGTTTGAGAAAAAAGATTCATACACCATGCTTTTTTTTTTTTTTTTTTGATTAATTGAATTAATCAGCCTAAAACCATGTTTGCATGTTGGTTTTTATGTGTTGTGTTTTTTTTTTTTTTTCTGTATTACAACTGGGGATTTTGAAAATGACGACGTCAATAAATATGGCATGTCTCCCTGAAGAAGAAATGTGAAAAAGATGGATGGTGTTTTCCTTCAGGATATTAATGAGTAGTTTAATTTCACATCCTTTGGTCATTTTGGATTGTCTGTTTTTGTTTTTTTTTTGTTTTTTTTTTGTCTCATTTTTTGAATATATGTCTCAAATTGAATATATTCACGTACTGGCTAGCCTACAGAGTGCTCCAGCAGTGGTAGAAAATTGAGTAAATCAATGAAAAAATAAATTTAAAAAAAATCAACTCATTCATGACATGGAAAAATAACATGTTTCAATTCCTGTTATTACTCAGTGTGTTTGTTTTTTTTGATTAGTCCCATCATGCAGACTAAATTTATTGATTGATTGATTGATTGACTATCCGTCTTTCCCCTCAGCGTGGGATACACTTGGCACTTGGCAAGCTCACAAAAGAATTGAAAATGCAATCCCAGGACTGGAAAGCGCAATCCGAAAGCATCTCGGCCGATCTCCGTTGACTCGTTGCCAGGATGGCGGCGCTCATCTTTTGCACAGCTCCCGCCACGCTAACTCTAGGAGCTAACACTAGAAAAAAACTCGGACATGAGTGACCAGGGACCGTCAGCTCTGTATATTAACTACAGCCCAGCTTTGATATGTCGATCTTAAACCTTTAAGCAGACATCATTCCAGGCTGAAGCTTGTCGTATGATTTTTTTTTTTTTCTTAGCCGGAGGACTATGTCGGCAGGTCTAAATAGGTCTTTCCAAAGCCAAGAGTGCTGTGACATCAATTACAGTGATGGATGATGGAGGAAAAATGGCCAAAACCCACCTGTACACACACACACATACGCGCAGACACACAGACGGCCACACCGATACTCAGTCCTGCATTTCAGATGTGGGAATCCCACGCCGTCCTTTCTCTTTGTTCCCATGTAAGCTTTATATAAATATTGGTTAAGAAAAAAAAAAAAAAATTCTGCGCTCTGATTGGTCGCAAAGCTGCACGGCGACCTTCGACGTGACCACGCGCCCGCCAAACTTCCCCGCTTTCACAGAGGGCCTGAGAATTTTCGCCAAGCCGGGTTTAATGTTTGACAAACAGTCCCGGGTTTCACGTGTTTCGCTGTGCAATTGTATCAGTTTTTATAGCGCGCGGGTTTTGTGTGACATTGCGTGTGTGTGTGTTTTCGTCTATGTTGTTTACACACATTCTGTGGGAGATATGCATGTATTTATAGAAAACAGATCGGGTGTTTTCCGTCCGCGTCAGTGTGTGTTTCCCTTTTGGAATGTGTACACGGGGAAAGGATTGATTTATGCCTCCGCTGCTGCGTGTAAATGTCCTTCAGCTGGATAGATTACACAAAGTGACACTGTGTGTTTGTGCCAAAGACCAACTAGCATTTATTACCCTCTACACCTCTGGTGCTCTATTTTGTACTAAATTTATATTCATATGTATTACAACATTAATTTAATTAGCTTTTTTGTTGATGAAAGCATCTTAATCATGTCAGCGAAATGGGATTACAGTATACCCTTGTTTTTCGCGGGGGGTTACGTTCCAAAAAGAATCCGTGATAGGCAAAATCCGTGAAGTAGAAACCTTTATTTTTTTTTTTTACAATTGTTATACAATTAAATACTCTATTATACATTGAAAAGAAAGAACAAATCATTTTACAGGCTCAATCATTTGTTTCACAAATAAAAGTACTGCACTTTAGAAATGTTTTTTTCAACAAATAACTTCTGTACTGTCAAAGAATAATTTTAATCATCAATGCGAACAGAAGGCTTCAAATTGTGGAGATTAGCACCGCCCACCGCGACCGCTCGGTCCAGAGCGTTTCATCAACGTTATGGGTTTTAGAGAAACTCGAAATTGCAAGAGAATTTGCACGTACGTCATGTAAATTTGGCAAGCTGTTTTACGCACGTGTACATATTAAACTGCAATGTTATTGACGCATCGGTAGAGAAGAAGCGGAGTGACTTTTTAGCCAATCAGAATGCAGAACACAATGCACGATGCTAATCCGTGAAGTAGCGAAACCGTGAAAAGTAAACCGCGTTATAGCGAGGGATCACTGTATTCATTTAAGTATGCAAGGGACGTTTGTGATTAATTATCATCCCCACATTTCCGGCGCGACGTCTTTCAATCCTCCGCTTTTCCTCTGCCACAGTCCAGTTCGATGGTGTGGAGAAGTCCCGAATGTCGCCCACCAAGGACGGGAAAACGCGCCCGCTGCAGCGGCACTCCAGTGGCTGTTTGGTAAACACAAAAATGACTTCAGTGGACCACTGCGGCTCCTCTCTCGGGGAACGCATTGATCCCACCATGCCCCTGGAAAGCCAGTTGTGAGTCCGATCACCGACGGTGAAATGCGTCGAAATGAAAATCCAGTATTCCTGTTTTTTTTTTTTTTTTTTTTTTTTTTTTTAACGCACAATCAACCCCTTTCTGATGTTTTTTTTTTTTTTTTTTCTGTTTTATTGCTCTCAACTTGTATTTCAGCTGGTACCACGGCGCGATCAGCCGAACAGACGCAGAATGCCTGCTCCGGCTGTGTAAGGAGGCCAGCTACCTGGTGAGAAACAGTGAGACAAGCAAGAATGACTACTCCCTCTCCCTTAAGTAAGAATCGAATTCGCCTTTATCGACTAACAAGCCATAGACGATACGGAAAATGTTGTCGGCCGGGTTTATTTAAATAAAATACACCGACGCGCAGCCGGGATGTACATCGGACAAAATAAGTGCTCTACCTGCTGGCTGACGGGGACACGCATTCTTGCCCGTAAACGTCTTTGTGTACCCGTGACCCGACGCTCTGCTGACTCCGCCGATCCGGTATGGTAATCGTTTTCACCTCCACCGACCTCGACATCCGCCCTACATCCCTCGCATCCCTTATCCTTCACCTCCCCGACGGTAGCCCGGCTGGCACGGCTCCACGATTCGCTGACGTGCCCCCGGCTCAGCTAATAGCGCCCTTCATCGGTGACCCCCCGACCCCTGCGGTGGACTCTGATTGGTCCAACAGAGTGTAACATTTGGCGAGGGTTACTTTGGCTTGAATATCCCCAGTGTTGTCACATCTTATTCTATTGACGGGGTCATGGGACTTGAGCACCGGTTCGTTTTAGAGGATTTTTCACCACTAGGTAACAGGACCGGGTGCCATGGCAACAGTGTCAGATCCTAGATGTTTGTGGCTGGCTGAAAAGTTGTCGGAATTTATTCCGATACGAGCTTCAAATTTATTTATTTTTTTACAGGCTTTTTGCATTTTCTATTTGAAGGCAAGCTCAACTGAATGACACTTTAGAAAAAAAAAAAAAAAAAATTCCGGACATGTCAGAATGAAACTGATTTGCATAAAATACATATTCTCCTTTATTAGCAAAGCACAACTCATCTTGCTGGAGGCTTACGGCCCCAGGTTTGGAAATCGCTTAATTCCTCTCTGAATGGTTGCATTCGCCGGTGTCACTTCTCCATGTTCGGTCCTCCTGTGCGAAAAAAAAAAAGCCTCATGTGCTGAGAAACCGACATGTTGCAATGATTATTTTTGACTGGATGATCGAACCGCAGAAGCTAAAACTTATCCCAGAATAAACACCAAAGGAAAAAACAAATTTTGGAGACAATAAATAACAACTCATAATTCTCCCGCGGGACATCGAGCATAACCAACAAAGGAAATACGATATGTCGAAGTTCCCCCTTCTGAGTGTTTTGTCGCTCAAATTCCCCCACGGCCCGTAGAATCCTGTATCGTGACATCGGTCAGATCCGGAGGACGACTCGCGCGATGACGCGCCTTCTCACGGTGACCGAGGTGACTCCTCGGTTCAGAAGGTCGCTGCTGAAAATGAGGAGAGGCCAAAAGTGAGGGCCCTCCATCTCGGAGGTTACTGAAAAATATATAAGGCCATAAGGTGGCACATATGTGTGTTGCATTATTGATAAAGAGAGACGAGCATGTAGCCGAGACCGCCATCCCGGCGGGATCACTGGCCTGATTGAAAGCATTTGCTGTCCGTTGTATCATCCTAACTGTCTTTTTGTTTTTTTTTTGTTTTTCTCTCTGCTCAATCGCCCCTGTTGAGCCGCATTTTGTAATAACAGTGCACTGGCAACTTTTTTATTTTCTAGGAAATGTAATAACATGGTGCATTATGTAATAACAATTCTAAAGCATAAGTTTGTTAATTGTATTTTATTTTACTTAAAAGTATTTGTAAAAGCTAGGCCTATTATTAGTATCACTGTATTAGCCTAGTAGCAGTACTTAGCAATTACTATCACTACACTATTCAAAGGTTGCATTAACAGAGAATATTCTATAAATTCCATGTTATTACATTTCCTAGAGAATAAAAAAGTTGCAAGTGCATTTTGTAATAATCTTCTCAAAATGTAATAACTTATTACATAATGCGGCAAAATTCATTACAAAATGCGTTGGGGCAGTTTATTACGAAATGCGGCTTTATTACAAAATGAAATGAAAAAGTTATTACATTTTGGATGTTTATTACAAAATGCACCGTTATTACAAAATGCGGCTCAACACCCCTCATTCGTGACCTCTTTTTTTTTCACTGTAGAGAGAAACCTTTTTTTTTTTTTTTTTTAGATATTTGAAACATACAAAAAAAATAAATAAATAAGATAAAAAAAAAACCTTCAAAAGTCTCTCCGAGCTTTGTGTCATCCAGCTCCTTCACCTTATGAGGGAGCGCCGCACAGCACGGCTCCCGCTGGAAGAGCAGACAAATTGTTAGTCAAAGAAAATCCGTCCAACCTCGTGTGTTTGATGCCATGACGCCGGCTTTGGGGAAATGAACAATCAACTAAAAGCAAATCCAAAAAGTTTTTGTATCCGTCACGTTTCCTTTTCAAAATCCAAAGACACTCTACATATGTTTTAAATGGGTGGGTTTCGCTCACTGGCAGGGTTTTAGCGATATCTGGCATTTTGTTTTTATACAGCAGGGATGAAACAAAATGCCGTATGAGGCGCATTTTTTTGATGTTTATCGAGCCAGTCGGAGGTAGGATTTGAAAATAAACAGTGCTGTGGCTCAGTTTTAAGTGGCATTCCCGCCGCCTCAATCAGCGATTCAGTGAGAATCGCAGGGTTCGTTCGCGGCCGGTAAAATTCAATTTCGAGTCGAATTTGCGCTCGTATGAAATGACACGCCGGATATCTGGTGGCCGATGATCCTCGAATAGTTCATCGCTCCTCTTCTTCCCGCTGATGAGACTTTGCCTCCGTTGAAGGGGATTCGTGACGACGGGATGTAATTGGTAGGACAATCAAACATGTGAAAGCACAGATAAGCGGCCATCGCTGCCGGGCCGTCTGCGCTCAGAGCGGAGGGTTCAAAATCAAAGTCTTACACGTCGCTAACTAGGACGGCTGATCTCCTCCATGAGATTAACCCTGATTAGACAATCGAAGCCCACACACACACACACACACCTAGAGATGATAACATCACACAAAGCCATGTCCTTGTAAAAATAGCCCATTTTATTCACGGCTCAGCTCTGCTGTCCCCCCCCTCTGTCTGTCTGTCTGTCTTTCTGTCTCAGCAGGAGCTTAATGCAGTAAGCAGCCTTGACTGGAAAATCATTCGGGAATCTGAAAACTGAGCTATTGATGTGTTTTATTTCTAAGTGTGCCTCTGAACAACCCGTCTCCACCGGCCTCCCGAGAGAGTCCGACGCGCATTCATCCAATGCACTTTGCGGGGAGCCTTTTCCTCCAAAGAGCTCTCCTGGCAACGTCAGTACAATTGCAGACATGTAGAACCAAAGGAAACCTAGGAGTTCTGCTCCGCACAATTCCCGTTTCTCAAATATGAAGGACAGAGTTGCTATAATTGAGTGTTTCTGTCATTTTTACACCTGGCAAGCCTTTTGCTTTAGTACCGCAAGTACATTTAGAGGGAAATATTTTTTCATCACCTGCAGGTAATAGTTGTTAGATATATGGCACTTTACAACTTAGTGCTACTGCTTCTACTGGTGCTATAAATACTACTACTACTACTTCGAAGACTGACAGTATTTAACACTAACTTAAACAGTGATGATAAATAACCAAATAATTTGGGGGGGGGGGATTATAAATATATAAATTAAAAAAAAAAAATTGTTGTTTTTTCTTTTTAAATGCTGTCTCTCTTTACATAGTTATTTATACATTTCATTTAATTAAAAATTTTATTGTAATTAAAAAAAAAAATTGTCATTTTATTTTCATTCATTACTATACTATTATTTTAGTCCCAAATATTTGAATCGTTCAAATGGCGTCTCTCGGTACATTGCTGTTTATTTCTTTTTTTTATCTAGCATTTATCCACCTAATGCATTAATTATCTAACAATTATCTCTGTTCTAGTTCCTGTTTGTGTGTCAGTGACCATCGCCGTAGGGGTTACACATGTAATTATGAGATAAGTGGGAAAAAAAGAAAAAAAAAAGGTTTACTCAATGTTTCAGGCGCCTAAAGCTCAGTCCCTGTATCTGTTCATTACAGATAACAGTCTCATCTGTAACTATTTGCAAATATTTGTATTTACCTCAGGAATATTTTTCCACCTAATATTAAAAAATCAGGAATGTAATGTGTCGATGCTGTTTACTCGTTTTAATAAACTATATCATAAACCTAATGCGATGGGGAATTGACAGCAAGGTATGACAGAAACACATGTGATTTCTTATCGCTAATAGTCAAAATAAAAACATATTTCATTTGCTGGCAGGTTGATGAAAAGTAGGATTGAACACTGACTGGGCCAGTAGGTTACCGCCTTTGCACTTGTTTATTTACATCATCTCGATTAAATAAAAGAAAACAAGCCAAATGCGTGCCTGCATTAGGGAAAGTAAATATGGTATCATATGTTGATGACAGCCCATAATGCCATCATGCGGGTTCCAAGTGTCTTGATAATGGATGAGGCGATTATAACTCGCTCGCAGCGTTGCTGATGTGTTTGGTAAAGGAAAATTATCCAAAGAGTGTGTTTATAATGCACTTTGCGTCACTTCACAGATCACGAACGGCCACTTTCTATTCCGAGGCATGAGATTACTGGCAAACTGTAAAAGGTATTGATCGAAAGCTCCTAGAAACACACGGGGAGCTTTTAATTTGCTATGCATTTTGCTGCTGTAGCTTAAGTGATTTATCCTGGGGGTTCATTAGCCTCATCCTTATGCTCAGCATGTGAAACCCAGTACCTTAAGCAACCTGCCTTTTAGTTTCCCCCCGATGGATTCAGACTTATCGGAGGTAATCCAGCATTCTGAATTCTGTCACGTACCATAGGGAGCTGAGTCATTTCCAGAAAACTCTTCGGTTTCGTCCGCGGAATTTTAAGTTTTTTTTTTGATCAGAACCCAGCTCTAATTTCATTCTATGAGGAATCTTTTACACCAGCCAAATACTTTACCATAGTAGAAGCTGATTCTTCTCATTTTTCTTTTTTTTTTTCATTTTTATTATTATTCCTTTTTATTTTTTGCACAGCCTAACTTTTGCCTGTCAATCGCATGACCTCGGTTCCTTTCTTATTCACATTTATGGTCATTTTTGAGACGAGATGAGATGAGAACTACTTTATTTGTCCCGAAGGAAATTGTTATGCCAGAGTTTCAAGTAAAAACATAACAGTAATAGATAATAGTAGAAAGGAGGAAGAATAAGAAATGCAATGAAATATAAATTGTCTTAACTGTTAACCGTAACTACAAAGATTTGATGGATTGATTTTAGAGTCTTCAGTTTTCAGTCTTCAGCACCTGTAACCTTCCTGCTGTGAGGCACGAGTGCAATCTATTGCATTGCCGTGCAGCCCCCCCCCTTTTTTTTTTTTTTTTTTTTTTTTTTACACAGCTGAGTAATTTTTAATCTCCCGCTCTTCTGTCTTCTTCTGTCCCCAGGAGCAGCCAGGGCTTCATGCACATGAAATTGTCGCGGACGAAGGAAAACAAGTACATCCTTGGCCAGAACAGCTGCCCCTTTGACAGCGTGCCAGAAATCATCCATTTCTATTCCAGCCGCAAGCTGCCCATCAAGGGGGCCGAACACATGTCCCTGCTCTACCCTGTAGCCATAAGGACACTATAGTGCATTGGGCCTCCTCCAGTGCTCGCTGGGCCGCCCCGAGGCTCCTCTCTTCCTGTCCCGCCGGACATGGTTTAACAGCCTCACAGGAAGACGGACGGCGAAACCCCAAACTGCTGATTCTGACTCACCTCACTAGCCGACAGACTCCAGACCTGTTTTTGAAGGCCTTCTGCATCCAGTCTCATGCATACAGACAAAATGTTGCAGAAGTCTTTTATTATTTTATTTTATTTATGATAGACTTCCACTTCATGACAGACTTACGATCAGAGGAACGCCATTGCATTGATTCTTGAGCTGACTTTCCCTTAGCACTTAACATCCGAAGAAAGGTACACAGCATTACATTTGTCACTGGGATGTACCTTTTACCGTAGGAGCTACCTTTATCAAAAGTGCAACAATCTTATGTCGGTTATAATGTGTCTTTTTTTTTTTTTTTTTTTTTTTAATTTGGTTAGGCTCTGTTGTAATTGTAAAAGTAACTGCATTTCAAGGAGACCTGAAGATTGTAAGAGCCATGTAAAGGAAGAATCGTTTAGGAGGCGTTTTGAGGGATACTGTCCGCAGGGGCCTCATCCAGCGGCCAAGATATTGAATAAACCGGCCTCGTATGAGCGGTGTGTCCCCAGCTGCGCGGAAACAACAGAGCTATAAGCTGCAGACTGATCTCTCTATCTTGTCATAGTGTATGGTGTCTACTATCCATCACCGGGAGGGTGTATCACACCAATGACAGTGTAAGTACCATAGTGGTGAGACAGGCAGGAGAGCATGATGGATGGGTCGACCCCTCCGACATAGTACAATTGGCTGAGGCTGAAGACCAAAGCCTGTCCAAATGGACCAAATTACCCCCACTACCCCTGCTTACGATGGCTTTGCATCAAGAGAATGAAATGCCTGCATTGTCTACCTCAGAAAATCAATTTTATTCGCCCATCTGCAGATCGATAGGTACAACGGGATTGCAGACATTGATCCGCTCTCCCTTCGACATTCCCGATTCCCTTAAAATGACATCTTTTTGCTTTTTTTTTTTTTTTTATAAATACATTTTTCTAAATGACAATTAAAGCAAATTTTCCAGATCAGCAATTGTATGTATAGTCACTAATATGATACTATGTGATGTCAGTAACAAATGTTTGGTTAAAGCCTTATAATGCATGGGTCAAATCAGTCCACTAGATCAGCTGATTTCCAATTGTGCTTTTAAAGATTGTTCTGTGACTGTAATTTATTCTGGAGTAATTATTACTGATGTGTTACTCCTATGTGATGGCCCATCGGCGCCCTCCCCCCTCGCCCTAACTGTTCTGTGCCAATGTGATCGTGTTTTTTGGGACTACTCCAGCTGCTTTCGCTGTGGTGCTTTGCATTTTTAATTGTTTCAAATTTCTGCTAAATGCACGTTTGCCTCGGTGGCCTGACTCCGGAACACGAGTCACGGCGTCTCCTGACCAATGGGATTGTCCAGCCTCTTTATTTAGAGACGAGTGCATCTTCCGGACCAATCATGGCGCTGCCTGTTCAAACCGGGAAAAAAAAAACAAAAAACAAACAAAAAAAAAAAACCAAACATTTACCTGTTATACTTCCTCTTAGCATTCAAATCTCCTCGTCACCGTGTCCTTTATAACCGTATGTGCATACATGTGTGAATTTGAATGTGCACGGATGCATGTGTGAGGTATGCAAATGAGACATTTTGAGTTCAAGTGTGTGTTTTACCCTGTCGGTACAAACAGTGACAGCCGTTGCTTGAAACTCTTTGGTTGTCAGAGCCTCCCCCCCACACCTGAGCTAAAAGTTGAAAAGTTGAGCCCTGCAAGAAAAAAATATATGTTCAGTCATCAGCAACTTTTTTTTTTTTTTTATTTTAATTTAATTAATGATCAATGAGACTATTTTTTTTCAGTGTACTCCGTGCAAAAAAAATAGGAAATTTAAAAATAATAAGCTGGCAATGTGCCTGCCGGTATGATGGAACTGGCTCTTCAGAATAAGTCAAGTGTGTCGTATGAGTCGCAAATGTTATTCTATGTGTTATAAACAAGAAAGAAGGAAAAAAAATCTTTTTAGTCCCAGCTGAAAGAGGATGATGATGGAATTAGTAGCTAAAATGAGGAGCGTTGTACAAGCAAAAGAAAAGACGAGATCATCTTCGTCTAGATGCCCCCCCTGCTCCCCACCGCGTGCTATGCAAACCTAAACTGCAGTCATTGAAGAGGAAATGATTGGAGTGTGTGCCTCCACCAAATGTTTATGACAAATGTGATGGTACAAAGAAAAAAAAAACAAAAAAAAAAAAAAAAAGGAAATCCACCTTGGAAAAACTGCAATCAGCAGAAGTGCTTGGTAAAAAATAAATAAATAAAATTAAAAAAAAAAAAAATAGTTTTACATAGTGGGATGTGCGCAGATGTTTATTTTATTGGCGCAGGAAGTGAGCAGACGGGTCTCACTGTCGTTCAAGGGTGTCTGTTGTGATGAGGCAGCCGATGCAGCTTTACGAGGGGGGGGGATAGTATGTTGTCAGAGTGGACCTATGTTTTTTGTTGTTGTTTTTTTTCCTCGAGAGAAAAAAAAAAGAGATCCTAAGAAGAAATGCAAATCAAATAAACTGTATGTGATATTAACCGCCATGTCCGAATGTTTGTTTGATGGATAAAATGTTGACAGTAAAGGCTCTTTATTTAGTTACTGCTGCTGATTAGTATTATTCTACTACGGAGCCGTCGATGGAGTGAGGCCTTAGCTTTTGGAGAAAGGGAATAACAGGATATATGGAGGGGGAGGAATCAGGCGTAGATGGAGGAGAAGGTGTTCTGACAGATGAGGGAATTGGCTGCAATCTTCAGACACACTCCTCCCGTTCAGCTATTTTCTAATATAAGGACCTGAATGGCTCCCTCGTTTCTGTCAGAAGTGTCTTAAAGTGTACGTATGTGTGCGTGTGGAAACAACTGTGCATGCTTAAAACAGTGTTTGGCTGGATGCGAGTGTGTGTGCGCGTGCGTGCGTGCGTGTGTGTGTGTAAGTAGTCATCAAGCCGTTGACTTGCCCTGTGTGTATCTTGCGTATCACTTTGCTGTGGTAAAGTGGCATTTATGAGTTTCCATTGTGTACATTTTCGTGCCACATATGTATGCACTACTATTACATATCTATGTACAGTCCCTCATGGCCAAATGTATATACTGAATGTATTGTATGGGGACATTGAGGCATCAAGTTTAAAACAAAATAAAATTGGGTTTATGAGTCAAATGTGTGACCTGATGCTTCGATGAGCCGAGTCGTGTCGATTGCTATGGTAACACAATTCTGTAAACATTATCCGACTCCAGGTCAGCCTGCAGGTGTGTTATCAAGCCACGATTCTAATAGTTTTTGTTCCGAGTTGATAGGTATGTATATTTCATCGCTGAGAGAGAGAAAGAGGGCGTTGCTACGGTGTTGGTTTATGTGCCAAAACTCTCAATCGAGCTTCGGTTTTGCGCGTCCTGTGTTTTCCAAATATGCGGCTGCACTGTCTGTTTGTTTCCATGCTTTATTTAATAGAACCACATGATTTTAAAATCAGCCTCACTAAAAAAAAATATCAATATCCTTTTTTCATTTTTTTTTACTATTTTTTTGTAATTTCGAGATTTCCGTTTTGTTCGAATAAATTAAGGTCTCCATAAAATGACCGAAAATGAAAGCCTACATTACATTGAATGGGTTTTGCAGATTCTGACCTGCAGAATGACATTATGATTACAAGACGATGCCGTATGATTTACCTAGCTATGGATAACTGCTTGGATATACACACTCATCACCGGTATTGTGTTTTACAGCTTTTGCAGGTTCTAAAATCCCATCAAATCACCAAGCAAGCAGTGAGTTCACACAGGTAACATCTGTACTAGATGTACTTATTTTTCTCCGATGATAGACACTGATGATTAAACCCCTTGTGGGAATGAGATGCTGATGAAACGGCTATGGTAAACATAGATTAGAATGCAGCTAAAGGCAGTTTGAACTGTAGAACAAGTCATCTCTTTGTTCAAAAATCACCTTTATGTATGCATTATGACAGCGAAAACCATTTCAGGCGGCTTGATTTGACCGTGAAGCCGCGGAGGAAGATGGAGGGGTTTGATTAAAGGAAACCGTAACCATCCGTGTCATTTATCTGATAGTTTGCTCCAGCTTTAATCCACACATATCAAGCTCATGTTCTTAATCCTGACAGTGAAGGGTGTTCCTTCACAAGTTGCAGCCGCAGGCCCATTCATTTCTGGTATAGTCTGGAAAAATTCAAGCGGGAGAGTAATATTTAGAAATAAAAGGAACAATGGTCGCACAGGGCATTTGAAAAATGTGTTTATGCCTTGCAAAGTTAATCTAGGATATGAAGTTTACATGATGTGAAATGTATATTCTGCATACTAATCCGCCCCCCCCCCCCCCCAGCCCCGTCTGAAAAACATCCCTTATATGTAACAAAGGGTAATTCCTCCCTGGAGTTACACAGGCAGGTGCAAATCAATAAATAAAGGGTAATATATAGCCAAAATGTCTTGGGAGCTAAGTAAAGAAAGTGGATTGAGGGCAGCGGGAAGAAAAGAAATGATAGAAATTAAAATTCCAGAAAGGAAACACAAACAAAACACGCTTTAAAATCCATATACGCTTCAAATATTAAAACAAAAAAACGCTTAAAAAAAGTGTCCGATTTTTGCACAGAAACAGTTTGAGTTTGAGTCGCCATCATTTTAGATGTGGATTTATAAAAAAAAATAAAATAAAATATTTTTATTTCCCTTGATCTCACCTGACTCAATCAAATCCAGCACTTCAAACAAAACAACTGAAGCTATTTCCATCCGAACCCCAGAGGATTGTGTATGATCTTTGCTTCTCCCTTCGCTGCAGTCCCGCTCTCCTCCAGAAAACTCCCATGAAGGGTTAAAGCACCCGGGATGAAATGCATCAAAGAAGCCTTTGTGGACAAAAAAAAAAAAAAAAAAAAAAAAATTGCTTGAAAAAAAGAGAATAAAAGTATGGCTTGAAAGCAATGAATGGGCAGCAAGGGGATAAAATGGCCCCGTGTCCATCGGTGATGCATTTCATATTCCGCTCATCACACTAGGCAGAAAGCAATCTCAGGTAACAGGCCCTATGTTAATAACATGAGTCACTTCTTTTCAGAAAGACAAAAGTGGAGGAGGGCACTGAAGCAGCGCTTTCCTTTTATCCTCCCCTTGGCAGGTCTGAGAATTCGGACCGGAGAGATCGGGCTCGCTATTGTTCCTCTTGTCTGTACAGGCATGATTAGCGGAGGGCGCTTTTACACCGGGTCAGACGTCGATGATTTCCACCGGCTAAGCATATTGCCCGTAATGACCCGACGGGGAGCCCCCCTCCGCTTAGTCCCTCAAAACCCCGGGTCACCGTGGGAGTAATTGGTTAGATTCGTGCCAGTTTCTGAGCCACGTGTTCAATTGGTTGGTGATCCGCTCGCCCGTTTGCATCTCAAAACCGGCTGTGCTGATTAGAAACAAACAAAAACGAGATCGGGATATCATGGCGAAGCGGCGAGAAGGTTCCTGGTTTTATCCTTTCTCTGCGTGGGTGTCCTCTGGGTTCTTCCTACAGTTCAAAAACATGCAAGAGGTTCATTGGACACCCTAAATCACCCAGACATGTGAATAAGGGAATGAATGGTTGTATGTCTCTATATGTGGCCCCGTCATCGATCCAGGGTGAACCCCGCCTATCGCTCAAGCACAGCTGGGAGAAACTCCCGCCGCCCCCCGCGACCCTGAGTGCAGGATAAGCAGTATAGATAATAAGTGAATCACAAAAAAAAAAAAAAGATCCATTACGGCAGGGGCTGGCAATTATTTTGGCTGGCGCGCCACATTTCTTATTTCATTCTATTTGTCGCCCAACTAGGAGTCATGTAAATTGAACAAAATAAAAATTGCAATTTAGATATTTAAATTTTTTGGCATTTTTTTTTTCAACTTTAAAATAATAATGATTATCCATGCCAAATTAAACCAAAGGAAAAAAATAAGGAGTTTCTAAGTTCAATTGATTGACTGAAAAATCATTAATGATCATATAAATGTAGGGATATTATTTTGTATGTTATCGCCCATACCATATTAAACAAAAGGAAAAAAAATAAGGAGTTTCTAAATTTAGTATTGATTGAAAATACTTGTTAAAATAGTCAAAGAAAATAGTTTGGCGGGTCGGATGTGACCAGCAGCCATAAAATGCCCAAGTCTGTATAACAGGATTAGAAGAGTGCCTACATGTAGACTCTTTAATTCTGTGTCAATCTTCATAAAACAACAAAACAAACAAATACTTTGTCAGTATTATCTTGACTCTTGTTAAGCAGAATAAAACCTCCGCAGAGAGCTGTTTTATTCCTCCTCATGGTATAAAAGAAATTGTTAATGTGTAATATCCAAAAATGTCTTCTAGATGGAGAAAACATAAGTATGAAACGGCAACCTTAATATGGCGAGTAATGAGTTTTTTTCTTTAATTCTAGACATGTGATGAAATTTCTCTCTATCATAACTCCATACTTATATTTGAGAACCTGCACTATCATGGGTATCGTAAAGAAACTGAATATAAAGGAAGAAGTAAAGGTATTTTATCGCTTTCTTGGTGTTTACGGCATAATCTTGGCCTATTTTTCATTTCGGAATTATAAGACTTAAACTTCGACAGACCTTCAGTGCACAGTGAGTGCACACAGAGAGAGAATTTGTCCAAAGTGGCTTGACACAGAATCAAAAAAGTGTACAGTTTATCAAAATTGTGTGACGCAGCAAAGTATTACAAAGCGCAATCGTGAAAGTGACCTGTGAGGTAAACGGAAGTGCAAAAAGTGTTTGTATAAATAGAAAGTAATTGAGAGGGTGAGACTGCAGAGTGATGATGCTCGATATAAAAACTCCTCTCAAATTGCATTTGAACTCAGGATTCTTACATTAAAAGAAAGCGCAACTATGTCAAGTTTCGACGTTTTGCTTAGAAGAAAAAAAAAATCTTTCATTTTGACAAACACTGCCACCTTTAGCAAGAATTAAGGCCACACTTATCTTAATCATGGTTTTGTTGGAGCTTTGCTCCTGTTTCCATCAGCGCAGTGGAAATGCTTTATTTTTAAAAGTACCCTTGGAGGTAGTTGGAGGTGGAAATTGCCCGCAGGTGTGCGTGCATATAAAATGGTAATGGGACAGTCGGACACAAAGGGCTGCTTGAGCGCCCGTTGCTCTTGAAAAGGGAACTCTGCTGATTGGCCTGTCACGTTCACAGATGCAGTAATAAAACTAAGCAGGGCAATTACTGTAAATGAAGAGCAGTCAGCAGCTGACGGCGGTTTGCAATAGACCCCCGTCCCTTCCCAAAATAATGTGATGGGAGACCAGACAAAGAAAGTACCCCTAAGCTGGGAGGGTGGGGGGTACCATCCTCATTCTCTTGTAACAATGCACTGACAAGCTTACAAAACATTTCAATGGGTGATAATAAAGCTGCCTGTCCTGAAAAAAAAAAAAAAAAAAAAAAAACTTTCCATCAAATTTATGTCCAAGGATGGGCATGATTTTATCTAAGAGGAGGAGATAAAATGTGTCTTTCACACTCATTATCAGCCCTGAGAGAAATGACTGCATTGCCATCTCGTGGTTATTTGGAGGAAATACAGCAAGAGCACATACAAGTTGTTCTGTGGGCTCAACAATACTGAGGCTGCACCTTAGGAAAAAAACAGAAAAATATACATAAGCTATACATCTGTCGATCTATCTATCTTTATGTTGACATTTTAATTCTTCTGGTCAACATTATAAATGTTGTCCTTTGCCTCCATTGAACCCTTTGCTCAGAATCCTCTTGTCTCCTGTCATTTCTCTTCAGGTCCTCTTCCACTCCATCCATCCAAGTCTCCTCTGGTCTTTTTCTACCGTTCACGTCTGGCAGTTCCAACCTCAGTGTCTTTCTAAGTCAGATCTTCAGCGTCCCTCCTCGGTACATGTACAGACCATTTCAGTCTGATTTTATCTCCATATTTAAAATGTGATGTCCCTCTGATCTTATCCACCATCCAGCCTCCTCACTCCCAAAGAAAACCTCAACATCTTTATCTCTACTGCCTTCACCTTTTCTTTTTTCTCAATGCCACTGTTTCTGAACATTTCATAGTTTTTTGTTGCATGATAATGGCCTGCTGTTAAGATCATTTCTTTATATTCTATAATTTGTTACAATCTTTTCATAAGACCATTACAGGATGGTTTTGTTCCTCCGATAACTCGAGATTATATTACCGTACTTTCTTGCAGAGAACGAGGAAACTAAATTGGTTGGTTCTTCATTTTTTTTGGCAAATGTTTTTTTTAAGGCAACTAATAGCCAATTTACTCTCTGTATTTGACAGGATTCTGAAGATTTCACTTAACCCGGTGTTGATGCGAAGAACAAATTAAATTTCACGTCTCAACGTTCTTCAGTACTTCTCTTCTTCGGTGTCATATTTTTCTGTATCTAAAAAAACCCGAGGAGGTATCACAGTTTAAAAATACTCAATTTTCATGCTCTAAATGAGATGTTTAAGTGGTGTACCTTTCATATAGAGCCATTTAAAAGAAATGAAATTTTAAAAAATGCAGTACCATGTCTATAAAGAATCACAAAACAATCACTCTGTGCTCAGGAGCTTATTTTTTGTACTCAAAGACTGAACCCAAATATTAAGATCACTGAGTAAACAGAAGTTCAGGAGTTGGTCGTTACATTTATTACAAGTGATGACTTCAGTAACATTAAATATATGGGGCTCACTTGTATACTGCTGTATAATCCGTGAAATTAGGCCATTATAAAAAAAAAATCATGATGCTTTTCTTGATTGAGGGTGACCACATTTCCATGCAGTTTGTGCAAGTTCGTTCTTCTTCCTTCCTCCATGAGAGCCCCTGACCATCGGGGTATGTGGGCTCAGAGTCCCGGTCCTCCGGCAAATATGAGCTCAAGGGCAGCCTGGATGTCACCATCTGTGGCCTGCAGCGCCCTCAGCATCAGCTCTTCATCCTGGATCCCCATGTCCCTGAGCTGCTGCATCTGAGACTGCCAGCGGCCCTGGCAAAATAAAACAAACAAAAAAAAAAGAAATACAAACCGAACAATCCCCTTTCTATCCAAAGTCACACTCACCTGAATTCAAAAACACAAACATGATTCCCTCTATTCTCGCTTTTGGGCTTTAAGGAAAATAACCCCGCTGATGCAAGATGTACTTAAGATCGCGTTCTACAGAAAGTGGCGAGCCTCACCTGTATAGCAGACATGTTGGTCGCTTGCAGAGCTTGTTGTAGTGCCTGGCTGAACAGGTCGTTACTGACCGGGGTTCCCGCTGGCATGGGGGCCACACCGCTCGAGGGGTCCGACTGCAATAAAGATAGAATGATGGCAAAGAAGTTTGTTACGCATGTATATGATACGGAACAGGGGTCTCAGACTGGCAGGCCCCCCTGCCTGAAATCAAATCTTTGTGTTAGTTTGGCATTATTTTCCTCACATGCATCTGGGGCTTTTATTTAGTGGATTAAAAAAAAAAAAAAAAAAAAAACACGCAAGGAAAAAGTGAAAAAGTAACTTTGCAATTTATTTATTGCTACAAAATTTGAAAACAAAAGATTTTTTGAGGAAAAAACATCTAGTGACATTGTTAAAAATGATCTTTTCTTTTCTTATATCTATATAAACCACAAAAACAATAGCAAAAAAAAAAAAACGGAAAAATTAAAAATATTGATTTAATAACCAGAATAGCCTTGTAAACATTATAACTCCTCTTATACTACCAATCAATTTTCTAATAAATTCTAGTGCCGAATTTTCCCACAGTGACAAGATTTTCTCTTTTATCTCAACAATATTTTTAGGGTGCAATTTCATCGATTCTTTTTTAATATTCATTTTTCATATAAATTCATCATGTACTTTTTAGATGAACAGTCCATTACGTATGACGATTTTTATAATATCTGTTTACCTCCTTTACACTAAAACCAAGAAAAATTTGGACTTAAGTGTTACTTCTAGGTAATGATTTTACTGGTCCGGCCCTCTTGACATCAAATTAGGCCGTATGTGGCCCCCAGACCAAAATGAGTTTGACACCCCTGATATAGAACTTCTAGAAACTCGAAGGCACAGAAGCGTGTCCTCAGACCCCGAAGGACAGGTCACACACACACGCACGCACGCACGCACGCACGCACGCACGCACGCACGCACGCACGCACGCACGCACGCACAGGTCTCCCTTCTGCCCTCAGGAAGAAAACTGGGGGGTTTGAAAACACTTTTAACCCGTGTGTTGTCATGCGGGTCAAAAGTGACCCACTACCATGTTTAGCTGTAGAAAAAACACCTTAACCTATTTCTTTCCAACTTGAAATTTTATGACTTTTCCTTAAGAGACCCGATTATTAGAAAATGTTTATGTTTCCATGTGGGCTGTACACTACTAGGGTACAAAGATTGTCTTATGGGTCATTTTTGACCCGTAGGACAAGGGGAGTAAACACAATGTTAAGATTGCACAAGGGTTAAAATGAAGAGTTTCTTTCCTTTGGCAATAACCCTGTGGGATACCCCTCAATAAATGCATGTATTTGTGTATTTCTTCACTAATAATTTCACTCTTTATGAATGTTTCATAGTCATAATGACTTTTACAATGCTGGTGTGTTTTTATCAATTTTTTTAATTTCATTTTATCTGCTAAATCTCACCTGGCTGTTGGTGGTGGGAGTAACCGCGCTGCTGTCGGGAGTGCTGGCGAGGGCGAGGGCCGTCGCAAGCTCGCTCTGTGTTATTGGTCGAGGGCCCGTTGCCCCGGTGTGGCTCAGAGACACTGGTCTAATCCCTGCTGAGGAGCCCACTCTGCTGGAAGGACCTGCCGGGCTTCCCTGTGACATATATTGAAAACAGAAAATAAAAAGAGCCTCAATCGTCGCCTGCATTTTCGGAGACATTGGGTGATGACAGTGTCGCAGACTCACAGACTGGAAATCTTCCTCATCGTCAGACATGCCCTCAAACATGAAGCCCCCTGCCACAAAAAAAAAGCAGATTTTTTATACATGGCTCCAGGAATGTGCGGAAAAAAATCAGAACATGCATTAACTTTAGGAAACATGGGGGATTAATTCATATAGGTTAGTTTGGCTTTCTGATTGCTATGCAGGAAGTCCAGGCACAATTACATTTTTATCAAAACTAACCTCAATTGCTCCAGAACTTATGTAGCTCCTGACGCATTATCTGGTAAGCTGTTTGCAATCCTTCCATTAATTGTGTTTTGACGGTGCTATCACTTCTGCTCACCTGGCATGTCACTGTAGGAACTGCCAGAGACGTTGCGAGATGAACTGGCGCTGGACTGAGCAGGCATGCTGCCCGCCACTGAGTGCAGGACCAAGATAATGGCATTGACAAGGGCCGGGTGTGAACTGATCAGCCTGCGAGACAGGGATGTGAAGCCGTGCATTTAAATGACCTGCGACGAAATTGTTTGCGCCACACTTTCCAAACAACGTCGGAGCAAATGCGGCGGCGGAAGAAAACGGCACACTTACACGTCCAGCATGTTAGGGTCAGTGAACTGCACAAAGAGATCTTTGTCTTGGAGCACACCTGAGCCAAATAAGGGAAAATGTTACTCATTCGCAGGGGTTTGCTGAGCGGTCCGCAGTTTCTGTAAAAAAAACACAGCAAGGAGAAGCTTCCCATGCGGAGATAGAGGTCAGCCGGATCTTACCGAGCGCGACAGGGTCCGACCTGAGTCCTGGCGTGGCCACGATAATCTGGTCCAGAGACTCTTTATTTGTCAGCATTTTATATACCTACAAAAGAAGACAATACATTTTCATGATATTTGTCATCCCCGGAACAGAGGAAGAAGTGCTTCAAGCAGTAAGTACAGAAACAGTAGAACATTGAACAGATATCTAAATTTTATTTTTTTGGATAAATGTATATATGTATATATAAAATATAAAATAAAAATATACAGGCCTTGAATGATCTCTTTAAACCACTGCCCAGCTCTACTCTGCTGATTCTAAGCTTTCAGCGTCATCACTTCTGATTACCATCCTGCACTGATAACCAAACGGAGTCGTGTCCCCATGACGGATCTGAATGTCTAATAGATGAGAGGGTCTGTTGTTGATGGATGAAACATTTTTGAGTGTGCTGTGCAGATAAACCCGTTCCTGTCGAGACTCATCTTAAGAGTAGTCGCTGGCTGCCTGGGGCGGGGTGTGTGTGTGTGAGTGTGTGTGTGTGTGTGCGTGCGTGCGCACATCCCTTTATTTAATAAGGCAGTCTCACTGAGATCAAAATCTGTTTTCCAAGAGACACCTGGCAATAACAAACTTTTACAGTTAACACAGAGAATAAACAAATCCAAACAATAAACAAGGATTGAATGAAAAAGCCATCAAACATGAACAACATGAACGTAAGACTAGAGTTTTATGAAGAGCTTGGGATGACGGGGATTCAAAACCCCTTTCAGTCACTGTGACAACTTCATTTGAGTGACAAAACAACTGTGAGTTAATGAGAAAATGTTTTTTTTTTCTAGTTCTAAGCATATCCAACCCACCTTGGAATCCAGAGAACAATGAGGAGTTGAAAATACTTTGTTTATGATAAAAAAATGCACTGTGTCAAATTGGCGCCATTAAGGGATACTGCATGAGAATACACAATACCTCCTTAGTCAAGGACAGGCATGAAGGCTGAGAATACAATAGTATGGAGACGTACATCCTTTAATTCTGTGCAGGAGGACAGTCTGATTTCTATTTTTTGAGTTAAACCCATTCAGCCACTTTTTTATAAATTGCTTACCCTTTACACAGGGTCACTGGGTTGCTGGTGCAATGTCAACCTGACATTGTCGAGGGGGTGAGGTATTAAAGATTGGAATTTTATCATCACCTAACTTTACTGCTGCCTTTTGAGTTAAATGCAAAATAATACTCTTGAATCACATTCTCCTATCAAGACGTAAGTTCAGATAAGACTGCAGTTTTATCGTCAAAAGTCACACACGGAGCAGAATTTACATTTTTTTTTCTTTCCTGTATTTGAAAATATTCTGTGATTCCACGGTGTTAATTGATGTCACAGAATGGCTGAAGGCCATCAGTAACAGTCTTTCTGCGCAGTAAGAGTGGAACCAGTTCATCATATCCTTATTTAAATCTGAAGACCGCAGTCTATGGAGTTAAAAAACTGAAATCCATCTAGGTTGACCTAATAAAATCTAGACAGCTGTGAACACAGGTGTGGATAGATGACTTAACCGGAGAAGCATCCGATACATTAGCCAAATATATTTGGATTAAGGAAGGTTTTCAACAATCCTAAATCATAACTTTGGGTGTAAATGTTACACAAAGTTGCACAAAATAGTTTTTTGGACCATTGTCAAATCAGTCAAATACTTTTCAGCGGAGTGCAAGTGAGACGCATTGAGCAACTAAGATGAGGGATGCAAGGAAGGAAGTCATTTTAGAGGGAGGGTGGACAACCTAAACTGATAAGTTAGATTGCACTCTGTGGCAGAGTAGTGCTTGATATGCTTTTACTTGGCTGACTAAGACTCTTCCCAAACACACTGGGCATTGTCATAGCAACTGGATATTTAGATTTTTTTTTCCAAGACGTCATGACTCAGTACCTAGAGGTACTATGCTGTACCAACAAGCCTTACTTGGGTGACTGACATCCTTCATAGACTCTTGCCTATCAGTTTGAGACTTGAGGTGAGTGGTAGTTTTGCAGTTGCTAGTTTAATGTATTAAGGGGTGGTTAATAGAGGAGGCCAGTGATATGTTTGTGTGAGGGTCTTCAACTCACTGAGTCTCTGTAGGCCGAGTTAAGAGAGTGTAGAGCAGTGTGAAACACCCGGAACTCCCTTGCTGCGGTTGCCCTATTAACAGGCTCTGATGAGAGAGAGAGAGAGAGAGGATAAAAATGCTTGAATCTACGGAGCTGTCACCATATTCAGATTTAAACACAGTTATCAATGCAAAAATGACACACCTGGGCTACTGACAGGCTCTGGCCAAGTCTTTTTGAGTATATGTACAGTGGCACCAGGTTGGATCCCACAGGCTTCCAGGGTTAACTCATCTTTCAGTTTACGCCCACAGTGGACGAGCTCTGGAAGAGCACACACATTGATTGAACAGTGGTGTGAACACGAGCTCGATTCCCCTTAATGGTATGTGTGCATATTTCTGCTTCACAGCCAAGCTCTCATCACACAAATTTGTATTGATTAATGTTTTAATTTCTGCTGGATCTGGGACATACAGTACCTATTAGTTCAGGGTCAGGGATCGAGTCAGAGAGCTGAGCTGCAACAAGCTGTTTTAGAGTAGCGACTCTGTATCCTCCAGGCGGAACATCACCTGGCATCATCTCTGGGAAGTGAAAGATGGATTTGGGTTGATCCACCATCTTTAGAGACAGGTGCCATTCCGGAGAAGCCATCTAAAAGATAAACAAAAGAAAGCATGGAGTTAATATCGTAATGTTCACAGCACGATTACATCACAGATCGGTCCGTTACAATGTCTGCTAATGATGATGCCGACGGTTACCAAAGCATTGTTGTATTTCTCAGTCTTTTTTTTTGAAAGGATTAGTATCTATATAAATGTTTCAAAATACATTACCGCACACAAAATATAATTTTTTTATCGGAAAATTTGACATGTTACCGAGTAGGTATTCTTGACGACACCTCATCTCAGTTTTTTAGTGCGTTTTGGTGGAATTCAGATTCAAGAGACGTTAGCATACATTCTCAGCCGCGTCAAGCTGCTTTCACTTACGAGGGGCAATATCGGCGAACACTATTACATTTTGCCACAAGGCTCTTTGTTAATAACATTGAATTCGGTAATGCGCAGAGTCTAAAACTAACTCTATAAACACGCAATATCTGAAAGAAGTGCACACTCACCATTTTTTATGTTGACATTCAATCCACTTCCTGGTTTTTTGTCACGTGGTACACGCTACGTTTGCGTCCACCATCCAAATGAGGCAACACGTACTTCTCAGTTTTCATCTTCGTTTTTTTTAATTTTTTTATCTTTATAACGGCGGCCACCGAAACTGGAATCCTCTACTTTTATCTTTGCTGGCACTATAACAAGATAATGAAAAAAAAAAATCACACGACTGATTTGACCCAAAATCACATATTTGGTCTTTGGACTTTTCTTTTCGTATCACATGAACAATTGGATGTATTATTTAGGATGCTTACTCGTGACCAAATATGTTTGTTTCAATAAAAAAAAATAAAAAAATAAAAACAATAAAAAACAGTTAAATGATTCAAAAAGTAGCATATCCCATTTCACTTACTGGTAAATAATCATGGATGACACGGTCAAATACCGTAAATGGAAAAAAGACAAACAAAAAAAAAACGTTAAATTCAAATTGTACAAACAAGATGTTAATTACTGCGTGTGAAAGAATACAAGAGTTGACGTTCCCCAAACGGTTAATGTGAGGGGTCGGGACTCTGGCAACTTTTTCCCCCTCTGGATGACATCACTTCTGGACAAAGCAGCAAGGAGTGGTTTCTGTAAAAAGAACCGTCCCCAAATCAATGGAACATACACGCACACTTAGATAATCCGTACCGAAGCCTTAACCACCGTCAAAAAAACACAGTTATCTTGTCGTCAGCTGTTTGTTTTTCCCTTTTTTTCTATGTTTTGATGTGAGACGGATTTCCTCCTAAGGAAAGTCAAACCGACTGAGCTGGAAAGAAGAAAGAGTCTCCGCCGCTGGATGGTCGGTGTTTTCTTCTGCCAAGCGTCGCCGTCCTGACATGGTAAGCAGCAGTTGCAACTGCAGCTGCAGACAAACTGTCTTTGAAAGCAACATAGCGGACTGGTTGTGTTCGATGACAATGAAACTTCAGTAAAAACCAGCAACAGCTGCAGCCGCCGGGCGAGTTACGCAGAAAATCCGCACATGGTGACGCAGTACTAAGAGATTCCCCTTCTTTTTCCTTGATGTGACATTCGCAGTTTTCACAGAAAAACAAGCCCTAGAAGCAAACGCAAAGTTTTTTTGTTTGTTTGTTTGTTTGTTTTTTAAGGTTAAAACTATTAATGAATGAAACGCATTGCGCCCCCTTATGACCAAAACTGAACATTGCATTCAGTCCTTCTACCAGCGTCAATGACCCAAAATGGGGATGAATGTCGTTCAAAAGGGGATTATTTTTATTTTTCTTAGCCCTGCGGGGTTGTGACATGAGAAGTCTGTGCAGGATTTGTGTCTCTGTCAAAAAAACAAAACAAAAAAACAAAACAAAAAAAAACCTCACTTACCCAAGCTGACTGTTCTGTATATTTCCTGTGCATCGTGTATTTGCAAGTGTATTTGCAGTCCCTATGTCCTCTATTGTAAGTCGCTTTGGATAAAAGCGTCTGCCAAATGTAATGTAATGTAATTTACTGGTTAGAGCGATAAAGTGTAATACTTCATTAACGTGAGGTGAGACGAACCTCAGAAAAAAATGAACTGGCAGCAAATACAGTGCTTTGAATAGGCTGGGACCGGCTATGTTGAATATATTACTGTGTAACCACATCTTCTTTGTTTTCATCTTTAATATGGAAAACTTTGATGCGTAACTTCACCGGGTTGTCATCCGTCGAGAGTCTAGACCGGGGCTGGGCAATTATTTTGGCTGGCGGGCCACATTTTTTATTTATTTTTTTAAGCGCGGGCCAACTAGGTATCCGTTAAATTGAACAAAAGAAAAATTGCAATTTAAATATTTACATTTTTTGGCATTTTATTTTGACTCTTAAATAATGAATGATCATATAAATGTACCAACATTATTTTATATGTAACCATCCATGCCAAATTAACCAAAAGGTAAAAAATAAGGAGTTTCAAAAAGTAAAGCAATTGACTGAAAACATTCAAAGAAAATATTTTGGCGAGTTGGATAAAAAAGCAAAACGGGCCGAATGTGGCCGTAAAATGCCCAGGTCCGGTCTAGACAGCCTGCAGTCATCACCTTTCAATATTATGTGGAATCACCATGACTACACCGGCATTAATTCACCCAATCGCCTGTAAAAAAATTACATCAGAATAAAGAAAAGGTGATCCGGACACCAGTAAGATATAACATGATGTCTCAAATTTCTTGATCTCTTCATTTCACCGGTGACGCTATTTGTGTTGTGTATCTGTATATCAGTGTTGGAAAAACAGACTTTGACACCTTGCGGCTTGTTCGCTTCTTTCCCCGTCATGTCGTCCCGTTTCGCGGTTGAAGCGACAATCTTTAAAAGCTGTGGTTTAGGAGATGCCGCGCGCTCTTGGCTGCAGTGATGGGGATGTTTCCTGGCCTCGAGCTTTCCTTATCGCAATGCTTGTGGAGCTGTGCTCAGCTGGCAGGTACAGCTTCCTGTGGGATACAGAGGATGCGGCTCCTTTTCTGACAAGTCATGTAGGAAGTGATCACAGATACGCCGGAGAAATAATATTATAATTCGACAAGATACGTCGCCGGTGATCGGGATGCACTCTGGCGATTGTTATTTCATTATTGTTTTATTGTACATATATATCAAGATGCACTCTATTACCTCTTTTGACTCTGCAAATGATTAGGGAGTATCTTTCTCCGCATCAGTGATGTGTATGGTAAATTACAAAAAAAAAAAAAAAACTCAGTAAGAAGATAAGAAACTTTATGATTAAAATGACTCAAATAGAACAAAAAGTACACGAAATTATATTTACTTTTAGTCCAAACACCAAAAAAATAACACCGCCGAGTGACTTCATCGCGTTCGTTTTCCACTTCTTGACACAAAGGGCCAGTTTAAGTTTCAATTATTTCCACTCATGATATTTAGCTAACCACTTTGTCGTTGTGTGAGTTAACTGAATTTAGGAATCTTATCTTCTTCCTGCCACCTAGGATGGAGGGAGACCGCTTGGGTCTGCAGTTGGATGAAAAAAGGAAAAAATCTTACACCCGATAATCTCCGTGGATGATTTTAATACTTTTTCTAAGCAAAGTGTCACGATAATAAATTTTTTACTTTTTTTTTTTTTTTTTTTGTCACTATTGTTTCCTAATGCTTTGAGAATCGCTAAAGAAACCAAGTTCAGTTTGGTTTTGTTCCAGAGAGGTCCGACTTATCTATGATGAAGATCTCCCCAAATTCACAACTCATAACCAAAAGAGTCAGGATTGATGAATTGCACAACAGGCAAAAGGGATTGTGTGTGTGTGTGTGTGTGTGTGTGTGTGTGTGTGTGTGTGTGTGTGTGTGTGTGTGTATGTGTGTGTGTGTTTAGGTGTGTAGGCGAATCTCTTTATAACAGAAGACAAGATAAACAAATAGACTTTTGCTGAATGCTGAACAGAGAGCTTTGAACACTGTAAGCATTCTTTTTGTGTGTGTGTGTGTGTGTGTGTGTGTGTGTGTGTGTGTGTGTGTGTGTGTGTGTGTGTGTGTGTGTGTTTTTGAATGCGAGCAGTGCTTTTTATCCTTCAAAACAAAGCATTTTATCTCCAACTAAGATTGGCTATTAAGCCTAATCATCTTGGCTCACACTGCTGTCATCAAACAACAGCGAGAGCCAAGTTAGACATCCATGTTTTTTTTAATTTAAATTCAATTCAAAATAAGCATAGTTTACAGGTAATTAGAATACAGCAGTGAGAATCCGTGCATATAATGAAGTAAAACTATCTATTCAGTTATATTTTACAAGAAATCCAACTCCTCTTTAAAGCTGTTTGTGACGGTAAATTCACTCATTTGTCCTCGAATGAAATAAAAAGTCTGGCTTTTTGAAAGCATACTTACTGCGTATTTTTCTCACATGCTGACTTTGGAGCCATTTCTTTTCAGTTTCAGAGACCCAGAGGAAACTGGATACGTTAAATTATCACTCCAAAAAAAAAAAAAAAAAAAAACAGAGGACACTGATCAACTTCCAGTCGGCACCGGGAAGTTTTCCCTTTACCTTGCGGATCTGAAAGTTCTCCCCCGATGGTATTTGTGTCTTCCAGGTTGGAAATGTCCCCATCATCCAGGGTTGAACGCTTCTCAATGGTTTGAGGAGCCGGATAATAACGCCGGCCATATGCCGATCAGAGATTAGGGTCCCGAGGGCCAGTCAAATTCATTATATTAATAGTGACTAAAAATGGCCTTGTCCTCAAGGAGTAGAAGGAACTCAAGAGCGGCACTCGGCGAAACTGTTACAGAACCATTGTCAGTGAGATTTCACAAAAGATTAGCGCATCGGTTTGATGACCTCGGCAAAATTGTAAATGTTAATGTTCTGTGATACTTGGAGAAGCGCGATTCACTCCTGCAGCGTGTAACGGTTTCGTGCTTAATTTCTCTTTCCTCTGACCTCCGTAATAAGACTCATAATCCATAGTACCGTGTCAAAATGAAATACCCAAGTGGTAATGGCTCAAAGGAGGATGACCAACGACGGAAAATTCAAGACAGTTCCACGTTAATGGCTTTCGTTTAGAGCGATAATAATTCCGCAGTCGGCGTCGGGATCTGAATAAAGAGCAAGCTGTAGGTTTGATCCATGGGTGTGTTAGAGTGAGACTGTTTTCCTAATGACGCCTTTAACAGGTTCAAGTTTATTTTATTGTACTATTCTCCCGGTCGCCCATTTAAAAGGGGAGCTCGTCTTGTTTTGATCTTTACGCCCGCGATCGAGTCGTTAAAAAAAAAAAAGTGGAATCATAAAGTGAAAGGAAGGGACAGGATCTGCGCGCTGGCATGGGGTCCCGCGAAGTACTGGACTCGTTCTGTGAAAAGAAAAAAAAAAAAAAGGAAGGAAAAAAAAATCCTTTGATGGCTTCCTGGTGTCTGGACAGCGTTTGCGGAGTCAGACGGCGGTTTGGTGTGCCGGCTTTATTTCAGGTCATGCAATCCGGAGAGAAACGTAAGGGGAAACTGTGATTCTCCCATGACGGACGGCTGCGATATTTGCCCATCTATCTGTCCCGGAGTGTTCATTTCCATCTTTCAATCTCCGTAAAGTCAATAACCCACATCCTCTGTACGTGAGGGTAACTGTCTTGCGGAGGGATCGACTAAATATGCAACCTGTGTCTTGAGTCGGCGGACAGATGCTCTCTGAAAGTCCGAAAAGAGAGAAGATGAGCTTTGCGATTGTGGAAACATTTGTGACGATGTGGTTGTAGTCTCTCCCACATCCTCTCTGTTGAAGTCATAAAGGGAGCGGCATGGAAAAAAGAAAAAAAAAAAAGAAAGAAAAGTTTGGGATAAGTCAGGATGTGGAGCTACAGCTGACGGTAGTTTATGCTGAGCATGTGTTTTCAGATTTGCAAAAAAAAGCTTTAGATTCTGGGGCTTTTATTGAGATTTCCAAGTAAATATTCCCATTGCAGGTGTGCTGACACCGATGTACTCACACACACACACACACACACACACACACACACACACACACACACGTGGTTAAAGCTGACACACAGAAAATTGAGTTCTTAAAAATGACTCAGCGCTATCAGCCCATCATGAGTCACACACCTTGAATTTGTCGGTGTCAGAGGGGAATTTTCTCTTCTTTGTCACTCTGAATCACCGGCAGAGTGATTTATCCTCGTGCGATATCTTCACTTTCTTGTTGTTCGATGGATTGCAATTAAGAATATTGATCGGATCATGAGGAGTTTTCCCTTCGTCCGACTCCGCTCATTCATCTCGCTCTAAGAAATATGTGACGCTAATTCATCTTTTCCTTGTTTGCCATTAAAAAACAGAACATGATTAGGTTTGAGGAGTTATTTTGGTTAAACAAAAGCAGAATAAATTCATTTTTAAATGTTTGGGGCACATAGATTCTCAATACAGAATTGTTTTTATTCTATTGACATTACAGAACACAATGAAACTGGAATGCTACTCCGTTGGTGGGGAAAACCAAAAAAAAAAAAAAAAAAACGAGAGAGAAGGAAAACACACTAATAAACTACCCAAATTAATCATAAGAAATGAATAAAATGAAATACAATAATGTGAGATGGTGCAGTCCAGAGCAAGAAACACAGTGTATTTAGTAAAAGCCACAGGGTGGAACTGCCAGGGCTCTATTCTGACCTGGGCCAGGATTGGAAAAAAACACTTAAACCTCTCAAGTTTTTATATTTGTTGGGATGTGTGGAGTTTTTAATTACATTTCTAGTAAAAACGTTCAAGACCACAGCTCATTTCTTTTTCTTTTTTCTTTTGAGGGAGAAAAAAAAAAAAACAAAAAAAACAAACAAAAAAACTGGTATTTCAGACTAGGTTGGAAGTGGTCTGAAGGGAAAAGTGCTTAGCTTGCAGATTTAATCATATCCATTAAGGTGGGATGTGTGTTTTGCTTTAAAAAAATAACTAAGTATACCTATATATCAAATGGGTATTTTATTTATTCCTTTATTGATTGTTTTTTTTTTTTATACGTTTATTTCCTATGGAATTCGGATGTGGTCTTGTATACTTTGTGGCTTCGGGCTCAACACACAAACAACTCAAGAACAACAACAACAACCACAGCTGATCAGCTCTCTGGAGACGGTTGCGTCTTTCTCACGATACAAACCCTATCGTGTTCCACGTGCGGATCCTCCGACCCATTCCCTGTTAGTCTCGAAGAAAGTCGCGAATTAACAAGGAGACTCAGGATGACCTCGGTGAACCTCGCTCCCCGGGCAGAAGGGATGTATTGCGTCTTCATAATAGTAGAAAATGATTTCGCCACACGCGGGACATGTTGCTTTAGATCGTCAAAACACAGCTCTTGGCTCTTGCACTCGGTTCCAGGAGAAAGATTCCTGCCTCCTGGATATCAGTAGGGAGTCGGTAGGAAATGGATGAACCATCGTGGGGAATCCGACACAAACAGGAAGTATCGTGCTAAGAAATGAATGCGTTGGTAAAGGGAGGTAATATTGTCAGTCACATCTGCCTCCGCTTACGTGCAGCACTGATCCAAAACTTCAGTTTCCATTTCCTTATTTTTTCTTGTTTTATCATTGACGCGCTTGCTTCCAGAGCAGTCTTTATCTATGTTTCCTTCAAATGATATTTTTCTTGTTTACAGTAAGTTATCAACTTGCATATCCTGCTAAATCCAGTTTACATACCTTTGCATTGTTTACATCTCATTATAATAACAATGCTTATTAATTGTTTGTTTTTTTTGCTTATAATTTGGCTTCAGAGAATTTCTTGAGGAAAACAGTCCGGAAACACGTTTCCGGACTGTTCATATGATTATAAACAATTTGAATCTTTGAATTTTGATTTAATGCTTTTTATTTTATTTTATTTTCTTGCTTACTGTATGTTCACATGATCATGGATAACTAGAAACGTTAGGGCCAACAATGAAATTCTTCAAATGTTTTGCTCTATGGGCACTGTTTAATGGGCATTTTTTAAGGATGATGAGAAAAAAAAAAAAAAAAAAAAAATATATATATATATATATATATATATATATATATATATATATATATATATATATATATATATATATAAGTAAGTGTTTTTGGTTGATATGATAAATTCATCTTACCCCAAATTCTTAAGGGTCATCCCTCAGCCCTGATGTGCCGGTTCCTCGACTGAGATTAGTGAGAACCAGACAAGGATGAAAACTTAACTATGATGTAGCCTCTGGGTTTGAAATAAAAATATAAAATAACTTTTTTTTCCTGTTTGTTTTCGACCTTGTCTGGCAATAAAGCTATGCTCCTCGGTGCAATATATTACAGGTAAAATCAAGACCTAATACGCTGTAAGGATGTCACGCTAGGTTTCTTACTTTTATTTGACTGACCTCCTGTCAGTGTAATAAACCATTTATTATTGTTGCTCTCAATTTATGTTCACTGAAAATGTAGTTATTTATTTTTCCTCACACAAAACTGCCCTTTTCTTCTTTTCCACTTTTTTCCTGCTTTAAATGTGGTCCAACTGAATGCAACCATTAGTCTTGCATATTCTTTTTTCTTTTTTTTTGGAAAACAAAATTCAGAGTTTATGTCTCAATTTGCAATACTGTTCTCATTGTGCTCATTCTTTATTGTTTTGTCTTTACTTACTTACCCATTTCTGCTCTACTAATATCCCGTTAAACTATCCGGCGTCACTGCGGCCAGCAAAGTAAGACTTTCATTGTACAGTGAAACACATATCCGACTGTGCTAAATGACAATAAACACTTTAAATCTTTTGAGTCATGCGTTTTGACACCTTTAAGGACTCTATGACTACCATAATGAGTGCCAGCCCTACTGTAGTCATCTTGTGTTGACGTGGCGGGATATAAAAACGCCATCCCCATTTACCCGTGGCTCTAAATTGTACGCACAGGTTTGCACAGCTCTATGCGTGAGGCAGGTTGTAACACAGACACGCAAACAGATTCATAAGGCTGTTTCTGCTTATGCACACTGTACTTATTGTGTCTGTTGTAGTCTGATATTTGAGCTGTTTGGAGAAGAATGGTCTATGTGCCAAGTTTGGGGGGAAAAAAAAATCCTTCTTACTCAACAAACTTCGTTTCTAAATGACAAAAAAAAAGCAAAACCCAGCTTAAAAATAACCTTTTTTTTTTTTCTTCATGATCTCATGCTTTCATTGTTTCTTCTCCATTCAATGAAAAATCAAGACATCCGTAAACCGCAGAAGACATCACTTCCTCTTTTCTGCCGCTTCCTGATTCCTGCGTGTCACACACACACACACACACACACACACACACACACACACACGTGTTTCAGATGCGTCATACCATTGTCGTGTTATTCTAATCTTGCTGTTCCTGACATATCTCTTTCTTTAAATCCCCGCAGCTCTGTGTCTGAAGAGGTCGGCCTGCGGTTCAAGTCGTCCCCCCCGTCCCCCTCCGTCCCCCTGGAAGACCATGCTGTCCCCGCTGCTGCTGCTGCTGCTGCCCACAATGCTGGCTGTCCACGTTATGGGTGGGTGTGACCCCTGGCATTTGATCTGAGCCGTGGCTGTGGGGGAATGCGACTGCCTCATAAACAATACGCCCTACAGGTCATATTAGTCTTCTTCCCTCAAAGGCTTGTGGGCAAAACAAAGGGCTGGATGAGTGTCCTTCAAATATCATGTACCGGCAGCTGCGAGTGTATAATCCGGCTCTGTCAGGATACGTCGAGAAAGAGTGCAGTCTTATAAGGAATTCTCTGTGATGGTGGGAAAAAAAAAAAAAAAAAAGATAGGTCTTCCCCTTTCTAATTTTCTTAAGGTTTTATTTTTACAGGATTGCAATGCTAGCGTTGGGCAATTTTTATTTTTTTTATTTTCTATTATTAATATGATGTTTCTTTGAGGATAATGTTGACCTTTTGTAGACAGAGGAGGAATCAAGCTGGGGGCCAGGGTGAGGCTTCGACAAAAAAAAAAGAAAAAGAAAATGCTTCCCCAGCATTTTTTTTCCCCCTCATCTGTGACTCAGGCAGTGTGGTGTGGAAGTCATCCTTTTATATTTTTAACACAGGAAAAAAAAAAGTGTGGTTGTTGATGCAGCAACTAAGGTTTCGTGTCTCACGCGCTCAAATGATTTTTTTTTTTTTTTTTTTACCTCTGTAGAAATGGTGCTTTGAGAAAAAAAACATGTTTCATCATAAGACGGAAACAAAGGTGGTTCTGACGTGATAAAGTCTCTGAACATGTAAAAGAAATAAATGAATTGAGCACGAAATCAAAGCTGCATGTATTTTAAACACTTTACCATTCCTTGACTCCTAAAAGAAACTATAATCTCATTGTGAGATCATATTTTTTTTTTCGTTTGTTTCTACCTCGATCAAACAGCCGAGCATTGGCTCAGAAGACTTTTTTTCTTTGCAAAGAAAGTTGAAACGTGAGCTCCCGCAGCACTGAGCAAACTAAAGTTCACAAAAAAAAAAACAAAAAAAAAAACTTAGTTTCCTCAAACTTTGGTTATTGTCTAAAACATCACCACTTAAAATTAGCTAATTTTTCTGCCCGTTCTCCTTTCAGGTTGAGGTGACACAACCACCTATCGGCCATCAGTGGCACATTTCAATCTTCACTCAGCGGACCTTAGTGTCTTCTGTTGTTCATTAGGGACCTATTTTCTCCGAGCACAAATGGCCCTCCGGCTTGCTCATTACTGGCTGTGTGGCATCCGTGGCCTGAATCACTCCCCTCGCTGTGAGGCAAGAGGTGGAGGAGGCGTCGGGGGGCCGATGGTGCTCTTTAACTCACAGGTAATGGGCCTATCGCGGCTCGCACAGTGATTTAGTTTCTTTCGGCTAACTGGAGCACTAAGTGAATTAGCTTCCGTCTCATGTGATGCAATAATCCCTGCGTGGAACACAATACGGCGGTACGATAACGCAGCGGGCTTCGCGGAGCTCCTACGGTTATCAAATGAAATGTAATTTGAAAAAGTCGGAGTGGCACTGTGGTGGTTTCGCGCTTCTGCCCCACATCATGGAGGTCCCCGGTTAGATTTCACCAGGGGGCCTTTCTGTTTTCGGGTTTCCTCCTAATGTCTGAAATCATGCAGTAGGTTCATTGGCGAATGAACGGTCGTAGGTCTGTATATGCGGCCCTGTGATCGATCCACGGGGAACCCCCACCTCTTGTCTATTGACAGCTTGGCTCTGGCACCCACCTGACCCTGACTACAGGATAAACGGTATACATAATTAATAAATGAGAAAGTTAATATCGGTGAACCACCGTGGTAAATACATCTATTTTAATCATTTTCACTGCTCATTGAATGTGAGGGATTACTCTTGAACATATCACGGGGCGACTACTTTAGGCGTGACCTTTCTATTTTTTTGCAAGCGTTAGACATCGGTAATTATGTACTTAGTTGAGGTCAATGCGGTTACTTTTGATTTCTAAATAACCGTGCTTCGGTTTTGATCATCCAGCAGGCTCCGAACCCGCAGAAATCCGCGCCAAGGCGTAATTATAAAAGCTCCCGTGTCTGATCGTACCTATGTCGGCTATATAAGGCCTCAGATGTATCCAAGATTTCTCCAAGTAAGGTTTCCTCGATCCCCCCCTCCCTTTTATACGTCTATCTTCTTATGTTTGACATGTTCTGATTCACTGTGAAGCACCTCAGCGTGTGACAACACTTTTTTTTTTTTTCTTCGCGGAAGAACAAAACAAAGACGGCACATGACAACGAGATCATCTCAACACACGCCGCCGCCCGATATCTGACTCGTAGGATGGCGGATCCCTCTTGACGAAACGTCTCGCTGCGATGTTACTCATGCTGCGCCGCACGACTCCCGTTTTATTCTTTTTTTAAACATGCATAACTTAGATCTACGGATGAGGATGTTTGATACTTTCGCTCCGGACTAATAAATTGACAGCGGCGGTCTTATCGGAACTCATCCTGGTTATGAATTACAGCAATGAACGATGCACGGGAGCGGTCTATCTTCCTCCAAGCACGGCTTACAGCAGCATCAAGCCCTGGCAGAGCTAACTGGAGGATGTCTAGCTAATTGCCTGTTGTTGTCATCCTCTCTGTTGTGTGTGTGTGTGACTGCCAGAGCTCACTGTATTACCGCTCTTAGCCCCACCAAAAATGAGGATAACGTGCATTCATGCAAATGCGAAACAGGAAAAAAGAAAGAAAAGTGAACCTGATTTGACTTTCAGTAAGGGAAGCTGTAAGGTAATTCAAATTAATTAGCATAATTGGATAGATTGCATCTTCTGCTGCAGCCATATTATTGCAAGGCCCCCGGAGTGTGGAAAAAAAAAAAAAAAAGTCCCCCCCCCCATGTCTGCATCTGTGGTGTACTCTCTAAAAGTCTGAGGCTGTCCTCTTCCCGTCCTCCTTTTCTCTTCACAGCAATTGATTCTGCAGAGAGGGAACGCTTTAGCCTGTGCAGAAATTCAATTTAGGGTTATTACCCCGTATCAGTAATGTTCTTGCTAATTTGATTGCGTCCAGTGAAGTATCCTTTTAAAAACAGTCGAGGGCAGGCTCAACAAAGATTGGTTTCGCCGCAATGCATACATAATGAGTGGTCTCTGTCGGTTTGCCTCTGGTTCGTTGTCTCACATCTTTCCATTTTTTTATTTTATTTTATTTTTTTCCCGACTGTACGTTCATTGAAACCGAGTGTATTACCCAACAAGCGCCTCATTATTATTTCAACAAGTCCCTAAAAATACTGCCTGTGGGATTGTTTAAAAATTGATTTGAGTAATATGCCGTGATCGCGGTTCCGGGGGGGGCGGAGAGGGGCCCGGAGCCATACGGGGCGCGCTGTTTGGCGGTGATGAATCGGTTGAGAGGATGTTGATCTGTGCTTGGAAAGCGTTACAACCGCCGGCTTTCCGAGAACGCAACCCAAGAGTTAATGTGCGGAGACGTGTTTCTCGAGGGTGCCGCCTGGGCGATGTGTCCGTGGCAGGTGGCTCGGCAGTCTCGACAATGCGCAGCTGGCTGCAAACTGTCCCTTGCTTGACCTTAGAACTCGTGAATAAAATTGTGACGCGGCACATGATACTTGTGAAAGATATAAATATCCAAAGTGTGGAACACAGAGACTGGGAAATCTGTTTACTTACTTCATTGGCTTTTTTTATCACAGCTGCACACCGCGTCTGCAATAATGGCCTCGATATTAAAATCAAGATGTTCTCTACTTTTTTTTTTTTTTTCAATGTTTAAGACCTTTCGCGGGGCAATTTTGCACGGGCGAAATAAGTAATTTACGTGATTTTAGGCCCTGACATCCGCCGGTCTCGGTTCTGATTGGCCCCATCAGTTGTAATAATTTTGCAGCAGCTGAGCATCCGCTGAAACTACACCTTTATCATTGTGGTGGAGGAGTAATGTGCTCAGTTTTGCTGTGTTACTTCTCCTGATCTGTTTAATTATAAACCGGTATCACCTGACAGTATGCAAGATAATAAATATAGATATAGATAGTATATGTATACATAAATAAATGGGGAAAGGGAAATAAATTGGCTTCTCATGTGAAGTCTGACCCCACGACCCTGCAGCAACCTCAAGGTGATCCGTTAACTTGATTTTTCATCCTCATCCTCCCGTCTCTCTCTCTCTCTTTCTCTCGCTCTCTCCACTGCTCGGGTTAGGAGGCCAGATGCTCGTCCCTTATCTGCCCGCGGTTCTCCAGCAGCCTCCATTATCTGACTGCGGAGGCCCATTAACAGGTTATTGACAGGATATGAGATGACTTACACCTATGAAAGGAGCGACCACGAGGAAGTAGAGATAGCGTCTAAGAAAGGGATGGGGAGCGGGGACTTTCACAATAGTGAGCACCATTCTAATTTATGACATTGTTGAAAATAAGCAAGTCAGAGTCCTTGTCTTTCCTATCTGCTGTCACCTGTATCTCCCCTGAGAGAGGCCTCTCACACTCTCTGATGAGTTTCTTGAACAGAAATGGGAAGGGAAGAGGTTATGTTCAGTGCTTAATGTTGAAAGTGACCTCTTTACACTACAGAAGGTTTAAGTCTCATTTTATCTCTTCCATATCGTGCCCCCTTTTTTTTTTTTTTACCCCATTTGAAAACTCACCACTGAAGACACACGCGATTTGCAGTTAGCTCATTTCAAACCAAAGCATGTTTACTGTGCTGTAACCCTTAATCATTTCCAGATGCTGGATTTTGAATTAGGATATTATGGACTTGTGCATCTGCTGAAATCAGAAAGCTGGCTTTCCCTTCAGACATTTTCTTTTTTTTTTTTTTTTTTGCAAGACTCCGTTATATCAAAAGAATAATCTTTATGAAAAGACTCAGAGCTCTTTTGAGCAGGATCTTTTGATGTTGAGCTGGTGCAAAAACGTCCAGAATGAAAATGCGTGCAATTGTGCGGCTCAACAGAAGGGGGCAGTATTATAAAAGCCTTATTGTTCATTTTCCCCCCTCGCGAGACGAAAACCTAATGTCATTGCAGCCTGTTAATATTTTACTTGTTTACCTTGCTGTGCCAATATTGCCCCTTCAATTTACCCAGTGCTTTTTTTTTTTTCCCTTCATGAATAAACTGAAATTTAGCGTTTACCTGACGTTAGTTGTTGCAGCGGCTCTTCAGATATACGCGGTTAACATGTGTTCATACAACAAACGACTCTTATCGATTGTGTAAGTAATACCTTCGCTCGCTGTCTGTTATTGAACAGATATTATTACCTTTTTGAGGGTTAAGCCGTGAGTCACTAATTTTGTGCGCATTGAATGGTATTAAACCGAGGCACATTGTCATGTAGCTCCATTATTGCTTATTGAGCTGGGCAGCTTCGACATCGAATCACGTGTGGAAACAGTTTTAGCATTCATCGCGGATGTGCAGGCGTCCAACATACAAACTGTATCTGTAGTTAAGGACTTATGAAAGTAGTCTTTGTTTCTCTGTGGATTTAAATTGCAATCTTGAATGATAAAGATGTGCACGGTTGCTTTTATTAGTGTTCGAGCGCGCGCTGCATGAAAGCAACGGCGGCGGGGCCCGTGAACCCGCGCGGCGCCGTGTTCATGTGTGTGTTTGTGTATGTGACAGTTGTTGGTCACGCTGATGGGAACCTCTCCGGTCGGGAGCGTCTTTCTAACAGCGTCTCGATTGTAGTGTCAGAGTACCTCGTGTCCAATTCCTTCGACTGTGTTGCTCTGCAGCTGTCAGGAATCATACAGGTGTGGAATATCAATGGGTTCTCTGGCCTTTGGGTTTCTGTTTCTGCATGAAATCGTCCGAGTGGTCGGTCGGATTGTTGTTGAATGCGTGTTTGAGGCGGAATATGACTTGTATTTGAGCAATACTGTTAAGCCTGCTTCTCATTGCCAGTACTTTCTGATACCTGGACTGTATTCCCATTAAGGCATCCGCCACAGTTGCCCGTTTTTATTGTACCATCATAATTGTGGCCAGGGGAATGGAAAATAAAATGTTCAACATCACTCAACGTTGTCTTCACCAGGCGCCCCCTGTGATGAAGAAAATGGTATACCCTAAAGCAGGGGTGCACACCCTTTTTCAGCATGCAAACTACTTTTATAATGCCCAAATGATTTACCTACTATAAAAATGCAAAACAAATATACATTTATAAATATATTGAGAATTCTTTATATGTACAATATATGTTAGTGTACCTTGCATGAACCCATATTGCACAATACAACTCAAATACATTTTTTCTCATTACCTTACTCTGATGACTTGCACTGAATGGACTCAGCCAGGGATGGAACAGTAGCTACTGATTGCCAGCCTTAAACACACTTCCAAATGATCATCGTAGTTTTTATGAACGGTCCGAAAACGCCGCTTCGCATTTCCCTTCTTCGGTATAGAGACGGTAGACTGGCAGACGAGGCAAATGCACTTCGAAAATGACACAGTAAAAAAAAAAACTTTTCCCCCCACTTTCGATGGAAGTGGCAAGTTTTTGACTTTCTACTTGGTCCAGCACCCCTACTCCTTTTAATACCCTGTTTTAACTTTAAAATGAATAAATTGGAGGATAACAAGCTAACTCGCTAGCTAGCTAGAGTTTGGCAGCACTTAGCGCCGTTGTACGCGCAGTGTCCCATGTGTCAGAAAACGTCAGATGTCAGACTTGCCGCCCTTTACGTCAATTAAGTAAAAAATTCATAGTGAGGACGGATATTAACTGATGTCAATTCTTTTTATACCATGCGATTTGCCCAAACTACCATTGCGATCGATCGCTAGATCTTGGTCGACGTACTGGCCACCGCTGCCATAAAGCACGGTCAAAGAAGAAGTAGCTAAGTAGCAGTGTTTTTTTTTCCACTCAAGAGTTACATCTGCCAAGAAAACAAGCTTATTCCCATTTTTTTTTTTTTTTTTTAAACTTTTTATGGATAGGGTAATATCACATTCCATTTTGGTGGTCGTGTAGTGTGGAACTTCTGAACTGTGCTTGCCTTCCAACTCATTTAAAAAAAGAAAAGTCTCACATTCCAGTGGTGAAATACTTCTTTTGAAACTGCGTGTGAGGGGCGGAGCAGGTATTTGTCCATTGTGATGTACGAGGACTCATCGCCACCACTTCGACGTGGTACTTTCCACGAAACCGCACCGCATCCGTTGTTGACATCGATAAACTTCCACGGACCCTGAGAAAGCAGGATATCTCTCACAATCTGTCACAATTGCCTAGTTTTAATGCGAGCACTGGCTTAACGTCCAGTTGGCATGAAGCACTGCTATATATACAAATATTCATGGTTTTATAGCCGCTATTGGATTTCAATTAAGGCTTTTTTTTTTTCTACCGGACAATATGGCCACTGCTAGACTTTCTCTTTTAAAAGTTTAAAACCTTTGTTCTAACTTTTCTCCTCTTGTTTAATTTGTTTGTTTCTTTATTTATGGGCTCTACACCATGCAAAATTAGTAGGTAAAGATTTCAAATGCTTCTTAGAATCTGCCACTTCATCTCAGTGCGATACTGTTTTGAAGGGATTTTGTTTTGAATCAAGTTAATGGTAGAAGTCAGACCAGTAGAAGTGTCAAGACGTCAATGCTCACTAGGGATGAAGAAAGGCTCATCCTGGTCCATGAAGAAAATATATATGTATATATATATGTGTGTGTGTGTGTGTGTGTGTGCGGTGTCTGTGTAAAGGACTGCGGATTTAACCGTATTGACTGTAGGCTGGGGATAAAAACAAAAGCCTCCGAAATTAAACTGACAACATGAAAAGCATTTAATTACCTTGCCTTCAAATCTGTGGTACAGACACATAAACAACATCAGGCGGAGAAAATGCAGCCCTTCCGAAAGGCTCCGATGGGGGTTTTAAACTGTGCATTTTCCAAACCCGTTCGCTATTTGATGGCGATAAAAACTTTAAAAACAGACGCAATACGACTCGTGTTCCGGCATAGCCAGAGGATATGCAGTCTGCGCAGTCTTCTCCTGCATTCTGTTAGTCGATGTTTACAGTCCAGTTGGCAAACTCCACTCCGATAGTTTACCTGCTCCAACGTGATCGGTCTATACTTGTGTCTGCAAAGAGACCCCAAATGGAAAACTGCAAGGCATCGGGTCCCTTTATCTTGTTCCTGGGCCCGCCAATTTTGCATTCATGCAGAATTTGCTGATAAACATTAGCCTGGCAGGTGAAGTCAGGAACGGGACAAAACCATGTCATCGCCATAACCTCAGGTTAATTCTGCATATTTGACTTGTCAGGTCAATTGAGATGTCTTTTTTTTTTTTTTTTTTTTTCTGCACATAAACTCCGTAGTTTGGTGGATTTATTGTAAGGCTTCCATGATAATAATTCCAGTATTGGCCTTGAATAGATTTGTCCTCCAGTTAATGTGAGCTCTATTTGAATTTTATTTACAAACAGCTTTGTGCATCACCTTGAAACCACCTACCCTATCCTACAATTTACTCTCTGTCTGCACCCTCACTGTCTAACCCTCAGGCTCTATCCTCATACTACATGCCCAGCAAACATAAGTGTTTTTTGCACTCATACCTCGCTCACCCGACGAAAGCACTACCAAGGGGAGGCGTTGACAGCGACATGGTGATAGCTAGTCTTGAAAGTGCAATGGAGATCGGGGTGAAGATCACTTGAGGACTTCTGCCAGCCATATTCCTCGCCGCTAAGCAGGGCCTGTTGCCAGTGTTTGCAAAGACTGTAATGAGTTTATTTCATGTCTGCTGTGAAAGGGCCCGTCTTTTGTCTGGCCGGCACTCAGACAGGGTTGAGGCCCATAAACACAAAGTGCAGCATATAAATCCCAACAGCCTGACATCTCCCAGCCCGCCTATGGCTTCTGAGCATCTCTTTATCGAGAGGGTGGGGGGGGGAGGGAGGGAGAGGAAGCGAGATCCTTACTTGCACTCTCAGGCGCCCATGGGCTTGGTTAAAAGGTGTAGCACACCCATCTTATTATTACCGCTTTTGTTATTATTTCAAACCCCTTCCACTCATTTCCCAGGAGAATGACTTCTCGAACCTTAGGGGAGATGATCAAACCGTCAGCTGCTGCTGTACACAACGTGTTTGTTGTAAAACATCATGCGGATCAAGAACAGCCTAGTGCACATGCAGCGATATGCTTTGGCTCAGGGCATTTCACCTCTGACTAATAGGGCATCGGTCGTGTTGTTTCCATGACGTCAGCTGGCCAAGCTCACTCCTGATGCAAAAAAAAAAAAAAAAAAAATGCTTTCGCTGCATCTCCTCTTCAAGATTAAGCATCTCTATATAGGCGTTCCATACAGCCGACGTTCTCCGGGAACGTCCGCGCTGATTTTGAGTGAAAGGGGAGAAGGAATGTGGAGATGCTGAATGAGAACGGGGAGTTTCTATCTCTCTCCTCCCCAGTGTGGCCTGGGTTCATATTGAGGAATTTATATGCCATACCACAGCCTCCTGTTTGGCTTGTTTCCAGATATTATCTTTAAGTGTCAGCTTGATGCTGGCCATTCATCTCTCAGTTCCATGTCCCCCCCCCCCCCCCCCCCCCCCCCCCCCCCCCCCCCCCCCCCAGCCCCCATCCCTTTCTCAATGAACTCGCGGTGTGAGTCATCCTCCGATCTTCCAGGGGGAGTGATTTAATTGTTAACCCTCCCTGTTCTCCAACACGCTCATCTCATAGAGGTTTGACACCGACCCTCCTCTCCGGAGGTGCACGAAAAAAACAAAACAAAAAAAAAACATCAATGACCTATTCATTATTGCAAAGGTTGGCCAACCTCCAAACATGAAAAAAATAAAATCACATACTCCAAAAATTATTCCCATTGATGGTCGTACAATACTGCCTGATACACTTTGCCCTGATTGCTCTCACGTGTTTCATGTAATGCTGCAGTCCTGCTGAGAATGTAGCTACAAAATGAGGCATTTGGAAAAAAAAAAGAAAAAAAAAACATTGGGATAAGAGCTTTTATAATCACTTTCAAGGAAAACATCCTCCCCTTCTATTTTTCACAGGAGTCCAAGATTTGTGTTGATGAACATACTCTAAATAATTAAGTAAAAATGATATAAAAAGAACCTCGTAAAAATATTTAAACAAGAAAACACCGTTCCATCCTTTTTTAATTTGTGAAAATGGTTGTGATACATAAGGCTCTATGCATTTTCAGTATTTGTCAAAGGGAACTGTGATTCTAAATGTGTTTTTTATTCCACTTTCATGAGATGATTAAAAAATACTCTAAAAAATATAAATGTATAATTATGTAAAAACGATAAAAAAAAAAAAAAAACTCAAAAAATATTTGAACAAGAAACACCGTTCCATACATGTCTTGCTCAGTAATTCACAGCCTTTTTTTAATTTGTAGAAATGGTTATGATACATAAGGCTCTATGTATTTTCAGTATTTGTCAAAGGGAACTGTGATTCTGAATGTGTTTTTTTTTTTTTTCCACTTTTTATGCAATGATTAAAAAATACTCTCGAAAATATAAATGTGTAATTATGTAAAAACGATTTATATATATAAAAAAAAAAAAAAAAAAAAAAAAATATTTATACAAGAAACATTATCCAGACATGTCTTGCTCAATTCACAGCCTTTTTTTAATTTGTAGAAATGGTTGTGATACATAAGGCTCTATGCATTTTCAGTATTTGTCAAAGGGAACTGTGATTCTAAATGTCAGGTTGTTTGTTTCCAGTTTTTATGAGATTATAAAAAAAAAAAAAAAAAAAACTCAATTTTCTTTGTCATGACATCAGAGTTAAGAAGTTATTTTTGCCTTCATCAGTCAGGTTAAAAATCTTTATAGGATTGAGGTATTTTAGCATCTCAGCAGCCCCCTCCCCCCCCTTCCCCCCACGCACTGCACTTAACAGTTGCGGCAGTGGGTGGCACTGTTCTTACAGATGAGTAGTTTGGTCGGTGGAGTGATATGAAGAGGCTACTTTGTTGGGATTGGCTGAATGTAATTGAAAATAGGTCTGCCTTGACTTGGCAGTATTCATCCATGTATGAACCCTCTCAGATGAAAGACTTGTTTGTTGTTAATAGGGAAAGTAATTATAGCACCTCTGCAGAAGTTAAATCTCCCTCATACCAAAGAGGTCCAACGCTGACGATATTTGTGTGATAGACAGGGTTCAAAAGAGGGTGAGGGGGCTAAAATGGCACTGTGATTATAACAATTAGTGAGACTGAGCGTGAAGAGTAGTGCATTGCTCCAGGGGTCGACTGTTTTTTTTTTTTTTCTTCTACCCTGTGATGTTGATGAGTGTCTGTGGTTTGTAAAAGAGCAGACAGGGATCAATGGAGAATGCTGACTCTTAAGGATAGTATGGATGTACTCTGGACTGCACGAGATGCTACTAATCCAGAATACTTATCCCCAAGTCTAGACAATGAATTCTGCTCACTACACTTTTTAAACACCTACACGCACTGGCATGCATGCATGCATGCAAATGTACCGTTAAAATCTTTGATTTGAGGCAATTTGTAAGTAGTAGGGGAATACTGCACTTACACACACACACACACACACACCGATGGCACCCCCTGTCTGTGTATATATCCAACATTTAACTAAAGCTATACAGATGTTGACTCTCTGAATTTTGATGAAGTGAGCCATCGCCAGGAGGCAAAGCCTATAGGAATACAAAGTCCTAATTCTTACCTCACCGTCTCCTTCTCCCTCTCCCCTCCATCTCGTCTCGGCAGCTTCCTTCTCCTGTGCCGCACAAACAAACTGCTTGTTTCTGAAGCAGCCGGGGCATATATTTCCAAATGCTGCATTGATTTTTGTTCATAGAGCAGGTATCAGTCTGTAAGACTTGAACGCAGCAAAATGAAATTAATATTGCACATCAGCGAATACTGTGCAAGCGTGAGCTAAAAAACCCAGGCAAAACTGTGCTTTTTAATAAAAGTTTATTTTTTCAGGCCGCCGAGGTAACAAATGGGCTATGTTTACCGCGGGGTACGACTGCGGAAGAGATTCTGCTGGAGTTTGTACTTTCAATGGGTTGATTTGACAGCTCTGGAAGTAGACCCTAGTACCTGTCTCAGTACATAACATGATAATTACTGTTTCTTTCGTGACAGAAACTTTGAGGGGAAAAGAAAAGACAAATTAATTTGGATTGACGTTGCTAATACGTCTCTCCTTTTTTTTTTTTTTCTTCTTGCAGCTGTCCTGGAAGTGTACGTCCCGGAGCAGCCGGTGGTGGCGCTACACGGCGGGGATGTCACGCTCAACTGCTCCTTCAGTCACCCCGGCCACTACAATCTGTCCGATCTGACTGTCTTCTGGCAGCTGACGGACACCAAAAAGAGTGTGTACGGGTACATGGACGGACACGTCCAGCTGGTGGACCAAGCGGAGAGATTTGCAAACCGCACTAGCCTGTTCCCCGCTCAGTTGGGCCTTGGCAATGCTTCACTCCAGCTGAGCAGGGTGGTGGTGACTGATGAAGGCAGTTATACCTGCTTTGTCAGACTGCAAGACTACGGCAGCTCGGCCCTGTTTTTGCAAGTGGCTGGTGAGTTGAGCTGTCCATGACTTGTGCGCCTCAACCTTGCATTCCTTCTCGCTGATGAGCAATATTTGTTGCATTGATTTGGTTATTAAATAAAAAAGGCCAAGTAGCAGATAAATTAAGACGCCCATAGTGTCGGGGAAATACAAATAAGCTGCAAGTAGATAACGTAGATGGAGCCCATCCTCCATAATAATAATAATAATAATAAGAAGAAGGCAATATTATTATTATTAACAACAACAACAACAACAATTAGAATGATACAACAACAATATTATTATTGATAATAACAACAACAACAATGTAATTATAAGAAGAATAATACAACAATATTATTATTATTATTAATAATAACAACAACAGCAACAATAGTAATAATTATAAGAAGAAGAAGAAGAATGATACAACAACAATATGAGTATTAATTATTATAACAACAACAACAACATGATAATAATTAGAAGAAGAAGAAGAAGAATGATACAACAATATTATTACTAATAAAAATAACAATAATATCAACAACAACAACAATGATAATAATAATACGAAGAAGAAGAAGAATGATACAACAACAATATTATTATTATTTTTTACAATAATAATACTTTTTTTTTTGGAGGGTTCACCCCAAAAATTGCATCTTTAATTTTTCAGATCTTCTGTGGAGCGCTCTCTAAATATAGCTACCACATCCACTTTTAGATCAGATCTAACACTTACATTTCTCTTGAACTTGATTTGTAGTCCAAGTAGCCTCCGGTGTGACAGATGGTTCAATGCACAGTTACAAAAATGATTCCCCCTGCCCGGAATCATCGTGTTCCCTGTCCATAGGTTTATCATCTACACATCCATCATATTTATGACAGTTCCTAAATGGTAGAGCTAAAAATCACTGATGTTTTGTGAAGTTTAAAACCTCTAAAAATGTATTATATTGAAAGATGACCTTTATGTTTACACAATAGTGTGTACACTAATAGTGTGCAATAAAATGTACACTTACCTATGCAGGGTGTGAGTTAGGGTAATTTCTTTTCACAAGACATGAACAGGTGATAAACAGTTTCCTCAGGCCTGCTTAGCGGTGTGTTTGGTCAATAAGCGCTGATTGTGGCTTCTGTTGTGGTCAATAGCTGCTGACTTTGATTATTAGCTGTTGCTTCGGTCAATCAGCCATTGCCAACTTCCTTTCCTGCCTGTATGACTAAATCGCCCACCGGCCCTGCACGGTCGCTTATTTATTTCTTTATAACGATACTCTGCGCCTTTTCTCCATTCACACGTTTCCATATCTGCTGTTCCTGTATCCTCCAAGGATGTATGTGCATTAGGCGGAGCTAATGAATGATTTTTTTTTTTTTTTTCTTTTAAGTTTTCCTCTTGGCCATGGTGCGGGAAAACAATGACGGATTAATTCTATTTTATACATTACATTTATAGAAATGCTATTTTTAGCTGGCATTTACAGTTAACATTGTAGATTCCCTTCTTGTTGTGCTAGTAAGAAAATGAAAGGAGCCTTTAATGGAAATCCGCCTGTCAGTCAAATGGACAGCTGAGGAAGTGTGTAATCTATCTTTGTGTTAAAAGTCCACTTTTCAAAAAGCGGCTCAGACAGACTTAATTCATCTCGCCCTCAGCTCCACCCCATTTTTGCTGTGCAATGATTGGTTCTGGGAATACAGCTGCATCTTTCCCTACCACCTCTGTACTCACATTTTAGCTCAAGGAATTGGGATGGGGATTTCAGCCGAGGTTGATGATTCACCCTTAACCCCCACCTCTCTACACTCATTTCCAGGCCGTAGGCTGTGTCATCCCAAATCCCGGAGCCTGCCAATTTCTTTCAGGGCAGCCCACCTCCATTTCCTGCCTTGAAACATATTTCGTTTTTAGTGATTGGCTCGATATTTTGGTTTTCTCTCTCTCGAGAGAGAGAGAGAGAGAGAGAGCGGTGTTTGAGCGAAGAGCTACCATGTTACTGCGTGCAATATCCCACCTGTCAGTGCGAGTTTAACGTTGGTCCATATTCACATCACATGTTATAATTAAGCCCGCAATGGACGTCGTGTCATTTCATTTCCATATCGCTGCGGCGTCTGACCAAATTCAGTGTGTGAATTCCCCCCCCCCCTCACTTTTCCTGTCTCCATCCAGCTCCCTACTCCAAGCCTGTTTTGACTCTGGAGCCGGAGTCCAACCTGCGACCGGGAGACAAGGTGGCCCTGACTTGCGTTGCCCACGGAGGATATCCGGAGGCTGTTGTCATATGGCAAGACGGGGGCGGGCAAAACCTGACGGAGAACATCACCACTTCGATGCTGGCCAATGAAGAAGGGCTATTCTCCATGACCAGCGTGCTGACCGTTTTGCTGGAACCCAACAGTACCTACAGCTGCCGGCTGATCAACCCGCACCTCAGCGAGGAGGGATACACCTTTGTCACCATCACGGGTGGGTGCAGATGTCGACCTCTCTCTTTTGTTTGTCTGTTCCACTAGACAAAGCCCATTAACCTCGACAAGCATCTGTTTTTCCTCTTTTCATTGGCATTCATGCCCGAGTCAGGTAAGTCTCCGGTTGTCACAAGTATACATCTGTTCCGTCTTCGATGAAATGCTGAAATCGCTATTTTCTGCCCCATTTCTAGAGGCCCTGTGCGTCTCGCGCGAGCCTCTGCAAACTTTTGCCACCTCTTCTGAAATTCAGTGTGCTTTAAGTTGAAAACAGACTACATTAAAAAGATTTATAATAGATAAGTAACCCTTGTGACGCGCTGGCTGGCTTTCATGTTTCTTTTAAGTGTTCCTTGGTGCTTTTGTGATTAGAACTCTGTCTCATTGGAAAAGAAGAGAACCGGAGGAAAAAAAGCCAAACTTCTACTTCTGACAGTGGGAACTAGGTCGGTTGTAGGTAGCATTTTCAGCAGGTGAAAATACTTTTGTTTGGTAAATCAATCACAACACAAATTCACATGATGTTAGAAGAAAGATTTTTTTTTTTTTTTAAACGTGCTTTTTCTAAAGATCCCATTTTCCCGGTAAGAGGCGGTGAAATTAATGAGACGTGACAAACTATCCAATTTCGGTTTGGTAAGCCCTTTGTTTCATTCGTATTGTTAAATTAAGTCAGCACATAATTATTTCCTTGGTGTCAGATAGCGATTCATTATTAATTGCAAAAGGAAAAATGTTTGAGATGAAATTATTTCTCTTCTGGCTGATTTTATTTATTTATTTTTTGACTTTTTTTTTTTAATTTTTTTTTTGTGAACCAGGAAGCAAAAAGACATGTTTACTATTCTCTCAATGTTTGACTCAGCCCGGAGTTTGGGTCAGTAACTATGTGTTGTATCTAATGATGCGATCGACCCACCAACCATCACGCCCCGCCTCAAGTCCCACTGGCCCCCCGATGGTGTCCTTCTGTGTTAAGTGCGATGGGAGTGCCGTGTAAGGTGGGCCAAGGCTGGGTCCCTAATGGGAGCATCACTGTGTGAAATAGCTCATAAATAAGTTGAGGTGGCCCGGGCCTTCTCTCTGGGCTGGGGCCGGTGATGACGCCGGGGCTGCTGAGGTGGAGGTCGAGGCAGAGGTCACGGAGTGCTGCTCCACTGAGCTGGGAAATGACTATGCTGTCTGGAAACAGGATGGCCAATTGGCAGAGCAGGCCTCGCTGGATGGCGAAGGTAGGGTGGCCTTTCCAACAGTTTGGTTGGCCTTTTTCAAAACATTACAGATAACCAGTCAGGGGGACCATGGGGGCTGTGTAATGGTATTAAGCACATGGGGAGAGCAAAATACGGCAGTGGAGTAGCAGTGCTGAAATAGTCAGTGGCTCCCGTGTCCCTTTTTACTGAATTGGTGCCATTTGCTATGCTACTTAAAGCCCGGTTGAAATGAATATGAACGTTTTATCGCCTTTTCCTGACAGGCTTTTTCGTCGCTCTTCTTGCATGTCGGAACAGCGGGTCAATGATGTAGATCGCTGTGTTTTTAAGATTGTTGAAGGGAAGCTAAAGGGCTGAAAATGGAGGGTTTTCAAGTTGGGGTGCAAAAAAAAAAAAAAACAAGGAAATGCTGGTTCCTTTACGTTTATCAGAATGTCAATCTCACACGTTATTGGACAAGTCGCTTCATGTGGTCAAAACACTTTTTTTTTTTTTTTTTTTAAACGAGAGGCGAAGTCGGATGAAAACAGTTTCCTCCCTGTGCGGGCTCTCGTATCGCGCCGCCGTGTCTCCCGAGTGAAGGGCTCTGCTGACAGTTAGTTACCTGGAGTATCCCAAGGTTCTGTAAAAAAAAACTTTGTTCCTGACCTTGGAAATGGGATTGTTGATGTGATGTGATTGAAGGCTTCAGAGCAGTAAAATTAATGGACCTTGGGTTCGGCGCTTTCCTCAACGGCTACACCGACAACGTGACAACACATTTTAAGCCAGGTCTTTCGGCTCCGAGGTAAACAGTAGCTTCAATGATGCTCCCTGGCTGTGTAATGATTAAAAACATTACGCTATGTGCTATGAAGCTCAAAACAATATTATTTCGATTCAATTTTGGTCGCCCAGAACTTACACAGGCATATTCAGATACTTGGTTTCGCTTTGCTAATTTGTCGTTGACCCTAAGGTCTGCATTACAGGAAAACAAAAATGTCTAATTTTCTCCTTTGCACCGTTAGTCACGATGCCAAATGAATACGAGGAAACTCCGTTTCTAGAAAAATCGCATGCGCATAGCTACGATTAGAATCTCTCAGATCTCAGTTTGTTTAAATTCTTTTTTTTGTGAAATAATTGCTGTGGGTATATTGAAGCGCATGGCCCAGTATCGTCTGGTGGAACACGTTGCGCGTTGGTTGTAGCTTTACACATCTACTGAACGGCATCCGTGATGTTTTGAGCGCTCAGTTAAAAACAACCCGCAAGTACGGTTTTGATCGCCCGCCGGCGGAGATTTTTTGAAAACCGAAACGCTGCCGATCGCGGAAATGGACGACGGGAGATCAAATAAAACATTTGATCATTCTCCATTGCTCTGAATGTTGCAGCCTTTAGCCCAAGTGTCATTGTCCGCTGTTTCCAAAAATAAAGAAGTCACTTTTAACAGACTCAGCTCAGGAAATTCTCCCCTGAGAATGAGCCGTTTTTAAAAAAAAAAAAAAAAACAGATAAAAGTAGAGGGCCGGGTCAAAGAGCAGCGGACTCCTTGAAGCGGGTGTAGAGAGAGATGTAAGGGGGAATGCAGGACGGTTAAAGGAGCGAATTCCCAAACGAACCGGGGAAGATAATTAAAAACAGTGGCGATGATGATTTCGAGCAATTGGTCGTACACGAAGAAGAGTAATTTCTCAGTAGGCACGCCAGCACAGCTTGATGATGGCCCGAGTTGTTGCTAAACACAGCGAAGATTTACAGTATTTGGTGTGCCGCGATACAACGGGGGCTTGTTTGAAATGAAAATATATTTGCATTTGTTTACAGCAGCTGGTGTGTGCTTAACAGCTTCTGTAATTAATTTTGACCCAGCAGAACTCTTCCGCTGGAGTAGCAGAGTGTAAAGTGCGCGGAGCTTGGGTTGATGAACACACAGCTTGCCGCGTGCGCTTACAAACACGGCGCAGCGCTCGCCACACTCAGGCGGTGGAGAATCCTATTAAAAAATGGGTAAATTCTGCTTACGCTTCTAAATAGACTATGGCGGGAAAAAAAAAAAGGAGGGGGGGGTAAGACATCCTGGAGTATGAATGATGGGGGAAAGGAGGGTAGAGAGGGAACAACCATGTTCGAATTTCACACTCTCCTCGATGTGTGATTGGAAAAAAAAAAAAAAAAAAAATTACTATAGTAATACAAATCTCCCCCAGGCAGAACAGGAGTTTGACAAGGTTAATTTTGAGAAAATGAACCCTTTACCTGCACTGAGCGCTGCACTCTGAGAGCTGGCATGAGCTACTCTCCGGAAGCCCATGATAAGTCATCCATGTTAATGTTATTTCTTTTTTAGCCGTCGCCCGTTTAACTACTTCGCCTGAACCGACCTGTCAACAATTCACGCGCACCAAAATCAAGCATGTCAAAGTCGCTATCGATCCCCCCCCCCCCCGTAAGCTCACCGTGTGAAGCGCGGTCGGTCTTTAAGTCGTGGTCAGGAGCGGGGCGTTGTGTTTTTTTTTTGTAGTGCTGGGATATTGATAGATTTTGCTGAGTGCGGCGATGCTCGCTGCTCAAAGGAACAGCTGGTATTAATGAACAGTCAAACGATGAAAGGAGCAGCTTGAGTCCTCGGTTGAACCGCCTCTGCTTTCCTGGGCAGATGCTTGTGTATCACCATCCCCATCCCCTTCCTCCCTTTTCACGGCTCATGCTGTCTTACACTCCCGGTGTGTTTTTGACCGCTTCCTTTTACAGATCTCTCTGTTCCGCGAGTTCTCAAGCGGCGGCGTTTCACGTCTGATTGCCGCACAGTGTTGCGTGATGGCTTGATTTCAGGACCTGTCACCTAACACCTCCCCCACTTTGTCTGCCAGCTCTCTGAATGGGGACGGTGCCACCCCTCTTGCGTTACTATGCTAGTGCTGCATTTACGGCGGAGATTGAGTATAGAAAGGAAGAAGACGGTGACGGAGGGAGGGCGGGAAAAGTTGTTGGGTCGACAAACTCGTTCTTTGAGGTTAAGAGTGCTACAAAATGTGGATTAGAGGAAAACAAGATGGGGATGAAAGGGTTCTCCGCTCTGTGTTTTGTTGTCGCGGCCTGACTTGAACTCGCTAACCGAGAGGGAGGCATGTCGCCAAACAATGTGTAGGGAAAACTTTCCGCTGACTATTTGCATCTAGCCTACATTCTGTGATTTCAGTACAAAGGAGAGGCCCGACTTTGGAGGCGGCGGCGCGGTAACAAGCGGGAGATGCAGCGTTCGGTTGTTTTCCTGGCCTCGAAATCCACTCCGTCATCGGAGTGGTATTTTCATGTCTCGGAGCGACATAGCGCAAAGGTGAGGGGAAGAAAGAAATGGGGGAAAATAAGAAATGGTTTTCTTCTTCTTCTCCTTTTGGCTTTTCCCTTCAGGGGTCGAAAACCAGGAAATAGTGATTCATTGGTATTTGTCATTTCGGAGAGAACAGTCATTATTTGGTGTGTAATAATCCTGGTTTCTTGCTATTACTGTCTTTTGTATTACGTAGGCTAAATATCAACGGGGGGAAAGGCGGCTCGGTGCTTCTGTCTGAGAGCAGGAAGGTCAATGGATCAAATTCCGACGGGGCGGCTTTTCTGGTGAACTTTGCATGTTTTCCCCTTATCTACGTGGCTTTCTCCCCCGGTTTTCAGTCCAAAATCATGAGGGAGGTCCATCAGAGACCCTAAATTGCCCATTCATGTGAACGATAGGGCGAATACCGTAATTTCCGGACAATAAGCCGCGACTTTTTTCACGTAAACAACGATGCGGCTAATACATGTACTTTTATGGGTGGGGGGACGCAAACGAGCTTCACGCTGCTAAAACGTTTATCCTCGTCACATCGGACCGATGAAATGACCGGGAAGTTCTGAGTCGGTTCAACTCCGACACCGAAGAAGACGACTTTGACGGTTTTAGTGCGCTGGAGGAATCCGGAGATAGCGATCGGCTAGCCGGTGCGGCTTATAATGAGGTGCGCTCAATAGTCTGGAAATTACTGAAGTTGTTTACCTCTATGCGGCAGTTACTTCGCCATCTCCCATCAGTTTGGTTGCATCATTACGACGTATTGCGTCAAAAGAACTTTCGTACGGGAACAAAGTTGGGAGATTATTTTGTTTACATTGGCCTCTCCAGGCTCACCTGTCCCAGGATCTCCACGTAGGTGAGTGACGAAAATCGTTTTACATCGTGCCTTAGGAAAGGAATCCCAACCCCTGTACGCGGCCCTGTCATCGACCTCAGCACACCCCCACGCTAGATAATGAATGAATACCGAGGAAAAACTTTTTTTAGTTTGACCGTCGGGGTCAACGTCAGGTTAGACAAGCAAAACTAAAACACCCACCGCGTCTTCTCTTATTCCCAGCTCAAGAGTTTGACTTGGTGTTATGATGTATTTTTCAGCACGGTAATGCATAATGTCATACTTTTACAACACTTGCACCTCTACCTACTCTGTTTTCCTCTGCGCCAAAATGTCTCGATCCTTTATTGTTCACGAGGAAGTCCCTTAATGAGCGTCTTCTCTGTATATTGTTTTAAACATGATGTCTCCCTCTTGAATATCTAAAAACATTGCGTGGGTAAAACTATTGCTTTGGTTAAATTGTCAAAGGGCCAAATGGAAAGAGGCACTGATCCGCTGGTTCAAAGGTTTTCTCATTAGATTGAGGTTGGTGGTGAAATTGCAGTAAGTACAATTATTCATGAAACATATATAGATATTTTTCCGAGCGGACCGCTAGGATCATCTCGCAATGTTCCTGTCAGTCAACTTTGTGATATAGTGTTGTATTTCTTTTTTTTTTTTCCCCCTTTTATTTAAATCACAGATTGCCCCGCAGCATCTATAACGAACCACACTGGTGGCACTCTACTGAGCATATGCTAATTTAAATGCAATTAACAGAGCCGTCAGAGAAGTAAAAAAAAAAAAGAAAGCAGCAGTATAAATGAGTCTGTTGTCAGTAAACCAATGAGAAGATAACGTTCCCAAAGGAGCGGCGTATTAATTAGTGTCCAGCGCGTAAACATGCTGTCTTTCTCCTGCTGAATGTGTGTTCTATCTCATCAGGAACTCCGCCTGGGAAAACAACAAAATAGACAGCCGAAGCAATGCGGGCGGCGCCGTCGCGAGCACATTAATTCCTATCTGGATTATATGCTCGGGCCACTTGCCACTGCCACTGTTTTGACTGTTGACATTGGCTGTCCTCTGGGCTTTCAGTATAGGAAACGTTATCTCTGAATTATGGCCAGGAAATGTTATTTGTCATGCTCCCGGTCCCGCTGTTAGGCTCTGAGGTATTGTTGGGCTGGATTCGGTCGTGGGCAGTTTCTGGTCTGTGCCTCGCTCTTCTAGGATGCTACAATCAGAAAGATAAACCGAGCTCCTCTCTTTTGTGGAAGGATTTTTCTTCATTTTTTATTTATTTCTTTCTTTCCTTTTACAGTCCCCGCTCTTCCATCTTGACTTTTTTTTTTTTTTTTTTTATCCGTCACATCATTGCAGTGTTGGTATTTAAAATGTATTCCTTTTTTACCCGATTGTAGCTGAAAATTAGGGTGTATTTCTCACACAACGTACATAAATATTGCTCTTTTTCTTTTTACGTCTTCCGCTTGTCAACATGTAAGTCAAGTTTAAAAAAAAACAACAAAAAAAACGCTTCATATCAAGTGTGAATTTACCCCATGCCATCTTCCCCCAAAAACAGCGGTTTGACATCTTTATGCCTGTCGCCAGGCTGGTGGAAACCCGTCTCTTTTTGTCCTCCCTCACTTCCCTTTTCAGGATGCTGAATTTATGGTGGCAGTAAACACACAAAAGCCCTCTTTTGTTATTGATCGGGCTCATTTTGATTTGGACTCACAGCAAGGACTATCATCGGGGCTGGTTGGGACCCTGCAGTGTACATTTCTCACAGCTCCGGCTAAATCCTGTAAGAGGGATTGGTTTCGGAAGGTCTGGCATCAGTCTTTGCTGCTCGATATGAAATTATTTGAGTCTCAGCTTTGCAGAGTCACTGGGAGAATAGCCACCAACAAACGGCTGGGCACACCATCAAAGTTTTTTTTTTTTTTTTTCCCCCCCTCTCTATTATTCGCTCAGTTTATTTCCTGTTTGTACCACGCACCTGATAACTTCTTGAATTATTTTCCCGGCAAAAGGCTGCATGCAGCACCAGTAAATTGCTTTGTTCCGTGCAGGCTGCCCACAAAGAGCATTGTCTTGTAATGTAATGTGTTTTCAATTAGGAGGCATTGAGAGATTTAGCTTATTCCCAGGATAGGTAGCTCTTTCTCCAGTCGCTCTGGAGACCAGTAATTGATTACCAAGTGTGAAATGGAAGTTAAGAATGGACCGAGCGTGGCCGCGTCCCAGAGGAGAGGAGTTTGAAGCGGGCGTAGTCGCGTTCGACTCCGTCAACTCCTTCCGCGTTCGCAACTCGACTTATAAGCGAACACCTGTTTACACCACGTCACGCATTTTGAAAAACACGCCCGATTTTTTTTTTTTTTTTTTTTTTTAATTTCAATGCGCGTGTCAGATATTGCGTTAATGACCGTGATTAGGCGGCACTGCTCTTTGTGATAGCGGGTTGAACGGACAAGCGGCGTGCGATGACTCACGCCTCCTTCAGCTCGCATTAATATCTCCCCCCCTTCTCGTTTTTGCGCTCCGTAGCCACGGCTGTCTCTCCAGAGCCTGACAACTTTTCTCTCATTAAAGACAAACTGTCCACGAGGAAACAAACCCATTCCTCTTCCCTTATTAATATTGTCAACTGTGTTTAATTTCATCACTCGCCTCCCTCATGTGTGTTACCTCAGTAAGTGCAACTCTCCGTCAAAGGCAGAGACAGCTCGGTGACCCACACCAAAAGAGTCTGTCATATCTATAATGTATCTGTCTATGCTTTCAGCCGTTTAATCCACCAGATGAAGAGCCCTGCCGTTTGTACCGTCGGGTCATTTTTTCCCCACGTGGTAGTTGGAGGGGTTAAGCTACGAGCGTTTTATTTTGGAATCCGTTCGCGTCACGATTTCAAGTTGGACAATCGCATCGCGAGAAAGATCGGACGATGCGAAACTATCGTGAACACCGCAAGCGTCGAAATTATTAATCGGAATATTTGTGACACCTGTTGAACTATGGCAGGGGTCAGGAACCTTTTTGACCAGGAGAGCCATAAAAGCCAATTATTTCTAAATTTGGTAGTAATGTTGTATCTTTAACATGAAATAAATTAAATATGTCTTGCTTTTAATGCGACCTCGGGTGCCGCTTTATATTTGACCGTTTCATAAATGCAATTTTATCATTGCATATAAGACGTACCGCAGATCCAAATGCAAATTCCTTCGTCCACGCAGCCTGTGATTACCCACGGTAATCATTGTCTTTTTTTTTTCTTTTCGCCATCTTTTCCGTTACAAGGATAAACTAGTCGGCTATCTGATAAAATTGATTTCTTCACCTTTACATTGACCCAACGGGCGACCCGTAAAATATATCTTCCAATGTAATTTCTGTTCACTTTAAAATGACACAGTATTATGAAGAAATATCACAAGTATTTTTAAAATCAGCTCCAAACAGATTTTTTTTTTTTTTCAACTCAAAATATACCGTCACCGGAAGAGCCATATATGGCTCGCGAGCCATAGGTTGTCAACCGCTGAACTATGGGATACGTGCAATTTGCTCTCCGCACTGTACTTCACACTCCCAGATATGGGCGGCATGTTCATTGACATAAAACATTATATGGCTTCCTGTAAATTCAGTATGTTGTTGCGGGCTTTGTACGCCTCTGGAATGACACGCTAGGCACGCTGACAACTGATGCCCTTGGATTTCAATATTTCACCACATAATACCACATTACATTATGATGCGATGACAGTGTAACCGGTTATAGGTTTGAAATACAGTACGTGCAAGCCTCAGCAGAGTGATGACTTACACTATCAGTCAAAAGTTTTAGAACACCTCCATTTCTTCAGAAAACAAAATGCCGCCGGCCCCCGGCTGTCAACGGCATAGAGGCACTATATTTCCAGGTAGTTCATCCATCCCATTGTCATGAATGCAATATATCAGTAATGCTTGAGGGATTTCATTACATCCAGCCCACATGCAGACTTGGGACTCGGTGATGATCTGATTAGAATTTGGCGGTGAAAGGTCAGGGTCACTCTGAACTCCCAAAACATATCGCAGGGCATAATTCAAAAATCCAATGCCCGTTATTGCAATACGTCAAACGAATCCACGAAGTGAAAATACCTCATGTCCGAAAACCACCGCTGTTTTCTTCGAAATACATTTCTGGCCGCCATCATTAAGTGAAATGTCTTGGGAACGGAGGGGTTGTACTTAACTCTCCCGGAGTCCGCTGCCGAGAACGTACAATGCGGTCTCTCAGACATGGAGGTTACTCGAAAGGTTAGCGGAGGCCCTCAATCACGGGGCTGTAATTCTGGCAGGGTTCTGCACAAGACAGTTCTTACCCCCGTAATTCAAGGCTCTGTTCACACCCGCCGCATCGAGGAAAAGCCCCGCTTTTAAGCCACACTAAAACCGATGTTTTTCTTAAGGTTACCCTCTGCATTCGAACCGCTTTCATTCAATGTCAACTTCAGGCACGCCGATGCAGACGGCGGGACTGATGTATGACGGGGTGTTTGCGCTTCAGTTATATGGATATAACAAGAATCGCTATTCGATAAAAGCAATAAACAAAATAAGTTTGCGTACACGTCCCTTCACGCGCGCTTTAAAGCGATCCGAGGATTCAAGGCGGCGGAGCGAGGAAGATATCAGCCGAAATAACACGGGAGCGGGATTTAACACAACGCTGTTTCTGCAATATTTATTTAATGTCCTGCCGGTGTATGTTTTTTTTTTTTTTTTTTTTTTTTTATTGGCCTGTTTATTTAATTTGTGTTGCCTGTTGCACCGTGTTATCGCATACGATGCCAAGCTGGAAAACTAATCAGAAACATGCCACAGTCTGTGTAATGACTGCGATGGTGGCTTAGGTGCTGTTAGAGCATCTTGAGGATAAAAAAGAAGAAATAAAAAAAAAAGCCTCACACTCATATTTCGGGAAAGAGGTGGCCTGCCCTCTCCTCCCACTGGTGGTTCGCACATTTAAATTGTGTGCACTAATGCACTTTTTGGCTTGACTCGGGTCACATATTAATTCTCTCTCTCTCTCTTTTTTTTCTCTCAAAGTAGTCGGATATAACTGAATTGATCCGGTCACTCACTTTATCAGTCGGTACACACATATATCACTTGACCGTCGGTAATAACGTTCAGATATCCAAACGTAAACACATCGCCCCTGCTCAACTTATCGAGGCGGAGTTTCATTTCCACCCTCGATGAAGCCACTCTCCGCTTCACCCTCTGTGTCTGCAGTTTAAATGAACTGCCCCATTGATTAATTTAGAAATAAACTCATTATGGGTGTGTCGACCTCTATTTATAGCCGTCGGTGGGACCGGATGCGAGGGTCGTGCATGTGCGAACAAGTAAACAGCCATTTGGATTTATAAAAACCCAGACTCGCTTGTGCTCAGTTCATTAATCCTTTAACCAGAGCGCACGTATGTACATAAGAATTATTCATAAATCGAGGCGGGGTTTCACACATCTGGCTCAATGCTTGGAATCCGTCGCCGCACTCCGAAGCGGGAGCCTCTGTCAGCGGCAGGTTCGACTTGTAATACGGCGCGTTGCAAAACATGACATTTATTCTGCAACCGTGTCTTAAAGATGATAGCCCACTTTTCTACCCCCCTTGCTACTTTATATGTATCTCAGCAAATGGGCAACCGCACCTAAAATGAAGGTTTCACTTTGACGCTCGTGCACCGTGGTTAAGACGGTCTTCACTTGTAACATGTGGAGAACAGTACGGGATGTGATACAGATCTGATCACCCACCTATGTGGACCGCTAAGCTACATTTCGGGGATTGCTACCTGTAGTACGTAGTTAAGTAGAAGTTGCGAGCTGTCAGCCTCTGTGGAAGAAGTGTGTATCTATATGCTGATATTTCTGTCGTGAAAGTCAAAGGCGTGGTAGAAGAGGAGTATTTTTTATTTTTTTTTGCATTTTGCTGTTATCCACACTAAAGACCAGCTTTTTACATTATTAGATGAGCTAAAGATAAACTTTCATTGATGCCCTTTGTTGAAAAGTGAATGAAGGAAATGCATTTTTTTTTTCTTTTGATGGCCTTTAAAAAGAGGGCTTGTGTCTGCACATAAAAAAAAAAGGAGGAAATTTTCATTTTGGGTTATTAGGCAGAAGGTTGACTATAATTAGTAAACCCGTGAATGTCCACAGGGAAAGCTGAAAAGTGGCATATCTCAGGATTTTCCAATAAGTTGAATTCAAAATTAGCCGCAACCGCAGACTCATGATCGTCCGTTATGTTCATTTCGATGATACGTGCGTGATAATGATCCAAATAAACCTTTTGAAACAGACACGACCTTTCTCTGACGAATCTAAGGTGTGTTTCATTGTTGGTAATACAAGTAAAAAAAAAAAAAGTCATACATTTTTATTTTCTCCTATCCCTGCCAGACCGCGATGCTCCACAAGCGAGATGGCAGAGGGATCCGTAAAAAGGGAAATTTCATACTAAATCGAGTGTAACTTTGGAAAATAATCACTCATTTTAGCAGCCATCCGAAGCATTAGATGGGCATCGGCTAAATGTAGGCGTGCGTTTTACGCACAATGGCTGCCATTAGAGATTACAACCTGCGCAGAAAGACAGCGGAATATTAAAAGTGTGATTTCATGTGCTACTACGAATATTGTTAATGTGCTGAAGTGCCGGTGTGGGCAGACGTACTGTATAGCGGTAAGACAACCAGATATCTAAAAACCCATATTGCTGAGCACCCAGTCCAGCGGCCGAATGATTCTTCAAGGCAAAACATCCTGGATATGCATGCGTGGAAATGCTTTAAAGGTTTTAAAACACCCAGGCTTGAGGGGAGAGGGGGGGGGGGGGGGGTGTTCGGTTCCTTAAACATGACCTGTTTTGGTTGCAGATACCGTGCTCGCTATTCAGAAATGCAAAATATTAATCCAAAGGTTTGCTTTATATTAGCCTGTTATGTCACCTGTTTAGTTTATTTCATTTTTTTTCGGGTACACTCAAGTCAGCAGCTGTTTTTGCTTTGCGGATCTCTCTCCGTTTCACCTTGGGCATTACTGTCCTACTTTTTTTGACAGCAGTTAAGGCTAGGAAAGAAAGACAAAAAAACAAAAACAAACAAAAAAAGCCCTTTATTTAACCATTATTGACTGAAATCAAAGGAGTCAAAATGATATCGCAGGTTCCCCACGATTTCCGGGCAGTCAAATGGATTATTGCAGCATTTGCCAAAATGTGGATGCATTTGATATAAATCCTCTGCCTCCCCAGAGCGTTGGTAAGGACACATGCTGCTCTCTTTGTTTTCACTGTATGCTATTTATGCACCGACGCATGAACACAACATGCCACATGCACGACACGCTCCGCGGTGTGTACAATCGTGAAGCTCCGCCACACGCTTATTACTGTGCACACACATGGAAAAGGGAGCCTTAAGTTATGGACATTTAAAAAGCGTGCCGTGAACACGACGTCCTGCGTGCGCTCCTCGGGGGGTGGGTAGGTGGAGGTCATGTGATCCGATTCGGGCATCTCGGGCTAAATTTAGACACGATCCGATGGGCTTAGCACCGGCAAATTTTCAATTATATCGTCAGGGTAAATAAAAAAAAAAAGGCCGCGGCAGGCCAAACAGATTTAGGCCGTACGACGGTGCCCTGATGAGGAACGGCCATAGTTGTCACTCGATAAATTCGAGGGATAGATATTCTCGTACGTGCATTATCGAACCATAGCTTAGTCAGTAAATTAGATTTGTGGACAGCACCGTCCCTGAGGGAGTTTGGTCTGAATGTATTGTTCCTAACCCACTTTCTCAGACACTGGATGAGCATTTTCTTAGGCTAAATAACTTCGCCACACACAAGTGTGAGGCTGTGATTAGCTATATTCCACCGAGAGAGAGAGAGAGATTTAAAGAGTCCTCTTTTCAGTCTGTGCGAGATATTTTAAAAGTGCTGGGAGGAGACAAAGTATATTTAAGCAATAAGCCATAAGAACTTGTACTTGACAGTGATTTGGAAGAGCTCAGAGGCATTGTTAGGTTCCTCGTGAACCTTTTTTTTTTTTTTTATTTTACATTTGTAAAACGACAATAAAGAATGCAAATGCTCGGTAAGTATCGCATTTCATCACCGTCTCGGCGATAAATAAGACGGTGGTTGTGTTTTATGAGGTATTTCGCCGGAAGTTTTACAGGAAGCTAACAAATCAAAAGTGAGCAAATTTTCAGTGATTTAAACACCGAGTGTGTCTAAGAGGAGCTCTGCGCATCGATTCCGGCTCGGGTTTTTTTTTTTTTTTTTTTTTTCAACAGACCCTGAAAGTGTCTCGGCATTTAAGACGGTGAAATCAATGTGTAATCATTTCCTGTCACGACGGGAGGGAAAAAAAAAACGCGTGTGAATCAAAGCTATAAACATGAAAAATGTGCATTTTCACCGTAGTTTGTTTTAGGTATCGGTTTTGTTTACGCGAGGCATTATCTTTCGAAACCTCGTCCCGCCAGCGAAGGGATTGATGACCACTGCCGTCGAGAGGAAGGAATGTCCTTGAATAAGACGGCATCCTAGCAGGGAACGGCAGAGACCTTAGACAGCAAAACCTGACGTCTTACGTTTCCGAAACCGACAACTCTCTGCGCGTGTGCGTATAAAATAATCACGTTTGATGTTAGGTTTAGTTTTTTTTTTGCGAGGTGAACAGCGAACACGAAAGGGGCTGAGTCTAATCCAGGACTATGGCTCTGAGTGGTTTCAGAATATTCATGTGTCTCTCCAGTAACCACCAAAGACTGCAGCAGAGGAAAATGAGAAATGCTGTTTTATAATGAGAGCCCTAGGCAAAAGCATACAGAGGCATGTCTTAAAAAAAAAAAAAAAAAAAAGGAAAATCTGTCATTATATATTCTCCTAGTAATACTGCAGTGAGAGAAGCATACTAAGAACTCACACTCTTTGAAGAGGTCCAGGCATTTCTTTAATCTTTTGGCTAGAACTTGCATTGCATGGAGAAATGGGGTTAATCTCACCTCCTGTCATTCTGTGTTCTGATATATTATCATAAAAGCAGCAACTATTGCTATGCATATCATCCGCAGCTTTCTATGCCGGCAAACAAACGCCGACACTCGAACCGCGTGGAGTGCGTAATTACTTCCTCCGTGCCACCGTATGTGTGTCGACGGTCTCAAAAATGCAAGATCGATTAAAAAAAAAAAACACACGAAGCGATTTGCAAGGAACGAGGCCAAATTGTGGACCGGGTTAAGATGCATCGTCGCCGCTTCCTTGCAATCGGCGGAGACAAGAAGCAAAATACGCAAGACTATTACAGAAGCTTGTGCAATCGCTGGGTGTGTTCCTGACTAAAATGAACACTTCAAGGAATGGTTCAATAAGTGTCATGTTAAAGTTCATATCCTGGATGATATTTCTCACTCACTTTGCACTTTGCTGATGCAACACATGAGTTGTTTCAGCAATAGGTGTGTACTTCACAGGGGCGTCTGCGGAGAGTTTCAGGCGCCAGTTTGTTCCTGCTGCAGTGTTCCTCCTGGAATAAGCACAACGCAGTGTTCTCAGCCACTGTTTTCATGCAGGCTTCTTCTTTTTTTTTTTTTTTTTTCTTTAGTCTAAATATCATTTTTAGCATTTGAATTATTTGGATGTTCAATGAACAAGTGTTCTGCTTTGATCAACCCAGCCTGTCGTGGAAATGATGAACTTTTTTTGGATGCCATGTGTAGGAGCACGCTTAAAAATGAAGGTTAGCAACATGGATGTATTTTTTTTTATCATTTTTAATTCATCTCAAAACATCTGCCCTTCAGTATTTTTTTTTTTTTTTTGGCATTCAAATTTATTGTTTAGCACAGGGCAACTTTTAGCATCCAACCCCAAGAGCAAAATACCAGTAATTCTGATTAAAAACATGAATTCTGTCGGTCAGGTCAAGGAAGATGTTATGACACTTCGGCGCCGGCGGAGCGAGGATACGTAGGGAGAAGTTTGGACAGGGAGGCGGGTCCACCTTGAAATTCTAAGCCTCGGATTGCCTGGAAAATAGCAAAAACCCACTGACATCCAACACTTTGTCCACAAGCTGCATCGCAATAATTCCAACAATAGAATTCGGCACCGGCTTTCCAGTATGTGGAACCGCCTTATCTCCATTCCGCCTCGCGCAAAATATACGATGAGCCTCTCTGTGACAGGAGCTCCGTGTTTTTTTTTCGTAAATCAGATTGAGGCGGGCAGGAAGTGAGTCGTAAAGACAGTATGACATCCTGTCATTTTCAAAAAAAAACACGACGACAGATGTCTATTCTTATATAACGTGACTTTCCGTATTGTTTGCACCAGTTTACATTTCGACCAATCAGGGAATATTTGATATGGATGATGAAACTCTCAGCCAAGTGCGGTAGGGGAAAAAATGCAAAGTATTAACTTCGAGCGGCGCGAGAAGGCAGCAAACGGCATACGTAATTGTAAATTGAAGCGGGGGGGGGGGGGGAATAAAAAAGCGAGAGACAAACAGTTTAACCTCATAAACCTTTTAATCCACGACAGAAGCAAAGAATCGAGGCGATGTTAAGAATAAGTGATCAAGTCAGCAAGTTACGGCGCAGAAATTGCTCCCGGTGGGAGATGAGGCCAACGCCGAAGACAGAACAAAACCGCAACCCATCCGGAAAACAGCACATGCAGTTCCAGTGGAAATAGATCATTTAAGCGTACGAAACATATTTGACAGTTGGAAGAAGTTAAATGCCGCGCGGGTCGATATTTACTGACGGTTGCTGAATGCCGTAAATATATTTCCCTCGGGACTTAATAACATATTAGTTTATTCCTCACCCCGTACTATTCTGTTTTTTTTTCCCATGTGGCTTATTCAGTTAACCAGTATTCAAATAAACATAAATTGAAGTAGTTACGGTTCACTTGCAGAATACCACGCCATTGTTTTTTTTTTCTTTTTCATAATCATCGGCCATATTTTTCTGATGTACTAACCGCTATGTTCTTTATCGAACATACATTTATTCATAAGCAGATAAAGCCACTGATAGTGAAGAGGTTTCATGTCGTCCTCAAGGACACTTCACCGCTGCTTCTGGAAGATCCGGATATTGAACCAGGAATCCTGTGATTATTTGACAACTCCCTTTACCGTCTGAACCGCAGCTTTGTCTTAAATCGCTCTCTGTGTAGTTTTTTTTTTTTTTTTGTCCTTGTCGGTCTGCTCTCAGCTCCACAACATGGCATTACCAACTTCACCGACAGTGTGTTCTGATACTGATCGCTGTCACTAGTAATCTCATCACATCCGCCGCATCTCGGAGAGACCACTTGTTTTTCGAAAGCTAATTAAGAACTTAGCCAACACTGTGCAGTAAACTGATTATTGCAAACGTTCTCCGGCATCGCCGAGATGGGCCGGAGAAGAACTGAAGGGGCTGAGAATCAGGAGAAAAAAAAAAAAAGAGAGAGAAAAGAAAAGAAAATCAATTGTCCGCTAGCTCTCCAACATCTTAATGCCACTCTCAGTGGAGAGCGGTGTTTGAAAATGATGGTCTCTGTCACTTGCAAGACATCAGAGAGGTTTTTAATTGAGGCCCCAGTGGGGCTGCAGGAACATGGGAAATGTTAAGAGAGAGCCTGATGAGCTGAGCCAGTCTGGTGTCAGAATGAAGAGGTTGTTGTCACCTTCTCTCGCCCCTCCTCTCCCGAGCTAAATTCAACTTGTATTGCGTTAGTAAAAGCGATGTAACACGACGGACGTAATTTTTTTTTTGCTTAGAAACGTGCTAACGAAGCCGTCGCTGGCTGTCTGATTGGCGGTGAGCAATTTTCCGTCGCGAAAAGGTGACAGTATGAAGCAAATCGGGTTTCCAGAGAGGTGAGAGAAGGGACGGCTGTCTGTTCATGATGACAAGGATGACAAATTTATTTTATTCCCGCTTATAACTGCCTTTATAACATACTTATACTGTTGTGAAAAGGAACAAAATTTCTCTGTGCAGGAACGTACAATGATATTGAAGAATCTTGTCTTATCTTAATAATTAGGTGGACATTGTAGTGGTTAGGTTTAAAAGAGGAATTGTAAAGAACTCTTGTAAAGAATTAGTTTGCCTGAAAATGGAAATGATGTACAGGACTGTCTCAGAAAATTAGAATATTGTGATAAAGTTCTTTATCTTCTGTAATGCAATTACAAAAACAAAAATGTCATACATTCTGGATTCATTACAAATCAACTGAAATATCGCAAGCCTTTTGTTATTTTAATTTTGCTGATTATGGCTTACATCTTAAGAAAACTCAAAAATCCTATCTCAAAGTATAAGAATATCACAAAAAAGTATTTTTTTGTTTTTTTAATTGCATTACAGAAGATGAAGAACCTTATCACAATATTCTAATTTTCTGAGACAGTCCTGTACTTACTCTGATGACTAGAGAAGCCCAAAATATAAATACATCAATAAAGTCATTCATAAATAAAAAATAATAAAATTTAATAAAATTAAAATAAAAAGTAAAAAAAAGTAAATAAAATACATTAAAATGAAAAATAAAATAAAATAAAATAAAATAAAATTGGTAAGTAGAACAAAAATTACAAATGTCAACAGTGGTTAGCGCTTAAGCCTCACAGCATGAAGGACCCTGGTTCAATTCGGACAGGAGATTTTTCTGTGTGGAGTTTGCACGTTCTCCCCGTGTCAGCGTGCGTTGCCTTCAGGTTCTCTGGTTTCCTCCCACAGTGCAAAAACATGAGACAGGTTTATTAGAAAGAATTGGGAATATTGCATAGATGATTTGTAATTGTAAAGAACTCTCATGAATTAGTTTGCTTGATAATGGAAATTATCTACTTACTCTGATGCCACAAAAAATAAATACATAAATAAATAAAGTAATTCATCAATTGAAGTTGAATTGAAAATTACAAAAAAATTAAAAAAAAAATAAATGAAATAAAATTGGTAAGTAGAATAAAAATGACTAAAGTCAGCAGTGGTTAGCGCTTTAGCCGCACAGCACAGTGGGGATTTTTCTGTGTGGAGTTTGCGTGTTCTCCCCGTGTTTGTGTCGGTTGCCTTCGGTTCTCTGGTTTCCTCCCACCGTGCAAAAACATGAGAAAGGGTTTATTGGAAAGAATTGGGAATATTGCATAGATGATTTGTAATTGTAAAGAAATCTAAAGAATTAGTTTGCTTGAAAATGGAAATGATCTACTTACTCTGATCCCAGAAAAAATAAATACATACATAAATAAATAAAAAAATGAAGTAATTCATCAATTGAAGTCAAATAAAAAAAATAAAATAAAATAAAATTGGTAAGGAGAATAAAAATTACAAATGTCAGCAGTGGTTAGCGCTTTAGCCTCACAGCACAAAGGGGATTTTTCTGTGTGGACTGTGTGTGTTCTCCCTGTGTTTGTGTTGGTTGCCTTCGGTTCTCTGGTTTCCTCCCACCGTGCAAAAACATGAGAAAGGGTTTATTGGAAAGAATTGGGAATATTATTTCCCAGATGTGCGAAGGAGACAGTGAATGGTTGTCTTTCTGTTAATGTGGCCCTGTGATTGACTGGCGACCAGTTCAGGATGTACCCCGCCTCTCACCCGATGGCAGCTGGGATGGACTCCAGCATCCCCAGCGACCCTGAGTAGGATAAGCGGAAGACAATAGATGGATGGATGGAAGTGTCAAAAAGCCCTTATCTACAAAGTTGTCCGGAAAGATGAAATGTTTTTAGCAGAAATGTCCACCGCAGCACCACAGACGTTACAGTACACAGATAATTCAAGCAGGCCAAGACAAAATCAATAAGAAATATGAACCTTTTTTTTTTTTTTTTTTTTTTTTTTACTGCTATAGCTCACAGCCCAGATAGCGAGCTTTAAATGATGTATTTTAAACCCAACTTCGTATGTCAGAGGAGAGCGGTATGGGGGAATTTTTTTTTATTTTGTTTGGGGAAAAGCTCCAAAGTGTTTCTGTCAAACTCCAGGAGTTTCACCTTATATTGTCCATCATATCGGTGTTGTCAAAAATCTAATAGCGCTCATCTACTCAACCCTATTGTTGCAGCTCTCGCGGGTGGTGTTGTTTGAATGAGATAAATGTCTTGTTTTTTTTTTTTTTTTATAACACAAGTATTGTTTTTTACGCCTTTGCTTTGAAAACCACACGTGTCCGTGCATTGCGCCGCGTTCAACCTCACCAACGAACATCCCGTGCCTTTCCTTGACTGGCTCGACGTCTAAGTAGAGCCGACTCTTAGGTGAGAGTCACCATTTGGTTTTTTCCTCACACACCGGTGCAGGCACAGCTAGTGTCAGCAGTACTTTTAAACTTTCTGCTTACACACTGACATCTTTCCTCATGGCTCGGTTTTTGTCCGTTTGAAATTGTCCGACTCAATTACTTCCCCTCGCTTTCCAGCGGCCTTTAAGAGAGTATTTGTCTCACTGCAAAAAAAAATAAAAAATAAGGTAAACATGTTCTCGCTGCTAAACATGCAGCAAAATATTGAGCGGTCACTTGCACTTTTGAGGTGACTTTTCAAATCCGCCTTGATAACAAATAATGCAGACAAATCCAGATCCAGGTAATGTTTCCCCGCTCTCGTCACGCTGCCCGGTTCTCCACCTCGGGTCATTGTTTATATATTCTTGCACCAAATTGTAACACATCTTCACGCTTTGCTCGTAACGTGGACCCTGCCTTGTTAACATGACAGCCACGCAGCTGGCTCTGAGCTGTATATTCAGTTAATTAGGCAGTCTACTGGGTAGGGGATTACATTCAGCTGTAAAGATGAGAAAAATCACTCTAACCTTGCCCCTGGCATATCTGAATAAGACTTAAAATCATTCATTTGAATGAACCTGTGACTTGGCTTTTCCCTGCCAGCCTCTCAGAATACATAAATGCCTCATATAGTGCAAGTCAGGTTAGGGTGACACAGTGAAACACACAGAAAATGATCACTCGCCGTCGTCACCGGTGCGAGGGAGATATTTTGATTCGTTTTATAGTATTGTTAGGAGACGACGCACCTCGTGGTTATTTTTTAATTTCTGACGATTCAATGAAATTAAAATGTGTTCGCTTCATTTGGTTCTCTCTGGCTACGAGATGCTATTTCGAACCTGCGTGTTGACACCTGCGGCCGCTACTTTGATCAGAAGGAACGCGTACAAGTCGGACTGACCTGTTAGGTTTACTTGAGAAAGGGTAATTTATTCAATAATTTAGAGAGGCGGTCGCTGGGAAAATGAAAAAGGCACATTTGGTCATTTTACTCACTTGGGAGGGATTTTCTTTTACTTTCTTGGATTTGTGAAGGGTCATTCAGCTTATAAATCCACCTTATCTCACGCAGAGAACAGTAAACTGCACGATGGCGGACAGAAGGAGCTGACTTTGTATTATATAAGGCTGGAAAGGAGGCAGAAAGGCATAGCAGGGAGCGTCGGACGACTAAACAAAACAAAATAAACAAAAAACTCCTAAAGCTTATGCTGTATTTATTATTCGGGAATAACAGTTTTCATCAATGACGCTGGAGGAACTCAGATTCCTACAAGCTTTGGCAACAGCGATTGATTGTATGATTAACTCAAAACACCCAGAGATTAAAAGCTTTTGGCCAAACGTCCTTATTATATTGTATTGTACGCATTCCGGCGGCTTGATGGCGCACAGCAAAAAACTTCCCTTGACAGATTCTGAGGAGTGGAGTTTTCATGTTGTCTCTCCCCGTGTCTGCATGAGTTTCCGCCGATTTCCAAAACCAAAAACATGCAGTAGGTTAATTATCGTAAATTGGCCGGACTTGTGATTAAGAGCTCGTCTATGTGAGGGACTGGCTAGCGGTCCATCTTGTATCCAGCCTGAAGAGAGAGAAGAAATAAATGAATTCTGTCTCTGTTTTTCATGTGGCCTCAATAGAAGTATATAATTCAAATTATTATATCACCACTGAGTCAAAAAGCAAGAAATACATGAAAATGAAATGACGAAAACAAAGAAAAAGTATTCAATACAATCTTGATGCAACCCAGAATATCAAGATAACCCATTTATCTCCTCCTTTAAATTACAAGACATAAAAAATAAAAAAAAAACAATATTTTACATACACACACACAGAAAAATATATAGTATATCATGTAAAATATACAAAATATAAACTTTTAGATTGTGATTCATGAATATTCCTTATCCTATCAAAATATATATTATTAGGTTAAGTGCTTTCATGCTTGTGTTACAATAGGCAAGTAATGAACAGATCTGTCAAACATTGTTATTACACTGACACAATGCTACCGGCTTCCACTTGTTGCAAGTAATACTTCACTCAGTTTGAAAATTAAATTCATGCCCTACTGGCTTCAAATTATTTGTTGCAATTTTAACCGCAAACTTGGCCAGATTGGATCTACCAGCCGAGCGATGTTGAACTTCTGCTAAATCTAAAAAACAATGCATGCATTGCTCAAGAATCGAAATTATTATACTGTTATTCCTGCATTGTTTTTATTATTTAATCTTTTTTTTTTTTGTTTACACACACATCCTTAACCCACTACTTACCTTTCTTGTATTTCCTTATCTTCAACAGCAGCTGTATATATATATATATATATATATATATATATATACATATATATATGTATAAAGAACTAAAGAATTAGTTTGCCTGAAAATGGAAATGATGTACAGGACTGTCTCAGAAAATTAGAATATTGTGATAAAGTTCTTTATCTTCTGTAATGCAATTACAGAAACAAAAATGTCATACATTCTGGATTCATTACAAATCAACTGAAATATCGCAACCCTTTTATTATTTTAATTTTGCTGATTATGGCTTACATCTTAAGAAAACTCAAAAATCCTGTCTCAAAGTAAAAGAATATCACAAAAAAGTATTTTTTGTTTTTCCAATTGCATTACAGAAGATGATGAACCTTATCACAAAATTCTAATTTTCTGAGACAGTCCTGTATATATATATATATGTTTTTTTTGTTTCTTTTTTCAATTTTCATCATCAGTGACCCTAAAATTTGGTTTCAATAAACATTTCCATTAGCAATATCTGCACTGCTCTGGAAATAATTTCAATGAAGGGCGCTTGCTGTTAATTTACCCTTTTTAATATTTCATCGCAAAGAAGCCGCACTTTCACAGGCTCGTTCTCGTCTCTCCTGTTAGCGAGTCACAATATTTGAAGCCCATATTTTTGCATTGACCTGCCAGAATTATAGAAATGTAGGGCATAATCTTATTATCCCTTATGCTTTGCGGAAGCTCACTCTTTCTGGTCCAAATGTGCAGTTGAGATACGGTATTGTCGTCGTCGGATGCGTTTTCCGGAGTGGGTGGTTGGGGATTTTTTTTGGGCCCTTTATCGCAATGCACCCTCCTATGAGCTCCCTCCGCCCCCGCGAGATGGTCAAGCCCGGCCGCTTAACCCGATCCAGCTGGAGTCCTTTGAACCCACTTGTCCGAGCCCTTTTTACCAACTCTTTTCTGTCATCACTTAACAGCTCCTGCAAGCTGGCATTGACCAACCAAATAAAGACTTGTCAGGTTTTATCATTATAACCTTTTCTCAGCGGTACTTGACAGATGCCCGGTGAGGAACAACCACCTGTGGATCAGCCAGATTAAAGAGCGACTCAAATGGAGATAACCTCACCACACCGACTCATAATTCTTAATCCGTAGTGCTGCTCTATATGCAGGGTACTTCTGGACTTAGAGCTAACCTTCCTACAGAGAAAGGCTAGTATTATAGCCTGAGACGCCGCCGCTCACGTCTTTGCGAGTAGATTAATACGGCGAAAACCTCACCGTGATTCCGTCCGTGACTCGCTGTCTTACTTGTTTTCCAGCTCTTTTCAGATCCGAATTGAAACGCCGCGTTTTTTTTCTTCCTCTTTCCTCGACTCGTAATCCTACCTGTAACCTTCATCTCCCGCCCATCCGCCGCCAGCAGATGGCTTTTAAAGACTTCCCGCCAAGAAAAAAAAAAGAGGGCCATTAGAAACTTTATTCCTATAAACGCGGCGACATTACTCCGTTTAATGTTCATGTCTTCTCATCATACACTTGTGTTTGTCACAAGCCTGTGGTGTCAAGGGAAGGGCAATAATGTCAGACAAATTGTGTAAATAAATGGGTACAGGGTCGTCCCAGAGATGGGCACACACACACACACACACACACACACACACACACACATGCCAATAAGACACTGAAGTAGCATCTTGCTGAGAAGCAATTTACTAAAATGCAAAAAAAAAGGGGGGCGAGAAGGCTCAGAGCAAAGATACTGAGGGGACGAATGAAATCAAAAATAAATAAAAATAGTCGCCATCACTCTCAGTTTGTCAGGTTTTTCCTCTCCAAGTGACGTCTCCCGTCCTTTCCCAGAGAGGAGCGGTGTCTTGTAACAACAGCCGCCGCGGAGCAAACATCTCGAACGGAGGCCGGCAAGCTCGGATGGACACTTTCTAGACGACGACGACCGTTAATTGAAACTAAATCTCGAAACAAATTCAAAGACATCCGTTCGATGTAATCCTTATATTCGCGTTCGTGTTTTTCATCCTGGCTAATCCCTGTCCTGACAACCGGGCCATCTTCTTTCCATTAGCACTGTTGTTATTGTTCCCGGCTATCTCTTCCCCGCGAGATTGACGGTACTGCACAGAAACCAAGCAAAGAAGTTTAAATCTCTCACCGCACTCACAGAGGTTGTTTGTATCAATCACTTCACCGGTATTAGGCGAATGTGATTTAAGCGTGAGTGCCTGTTTTGTCTCACTGAGTTTTATACCTCGTTCTCTTTAGTGTTTCTTCCACGCCTCGCCGCATTATCTGAATGAATGTCTTTATCTCCGCCATGTGACTCATTGTAAGAGAAATATACGGCTATTTCCAGTTTCGCACAAAGCCGAGGCTCGGCCTCGCCCAAGGCTGCGCGGGGCCCCTCCGGCGGGGCCCGGCCCGGCTCCCGGTCCCGCTTTCTCATCTGTGATCAAAAGTCATCATCTACAAGTGCTCCTCTTCTATTTCCCGGTTTCGAGTTTTTCATCCCGAAATTTACAGAAAACGCCTAATCGACTCGTCTTCTGCTTCTCCTCGTCGCCCCGGCTTGTCTACAATGAGCCCGAAGGCTCTTTTTGTTTTTTTTTAGCCTAAAGCTATTCTCTGTCAAGGGACTTTATTCTCCTTTGGTCACAGCTTAAGAGGCCAGCTTTCTTCCAGGCAGGTAAAACTTGGCTGACAGTTGGAGAGTAAGCAGCTTTGATCAATGCCGCCTTCTTGCTGCAGACCCAAGATGACTGGCAAACCGTTCTTACCCCTGGAATATGCAGAGCAACAAAACTTTTATTTCACTTGTGAGGAGTGTCTTTGTGTGTGTGTGACGTGTGATGACTAAAGCAGTTTACCGGACGAAATATTAAGTTCGGCTTCCAGTGTCTTCCCCGCTTACCTTGCTAATATTTTTATCCATTTATTTCACTACCAGCAGTACCATGACACGTGGGACATGTGGGTTCTGTATTGATCGTTTCATCTGCGGAATTGCGGAAATTCATTCATTTTGATGAATTTGAACGTGTAATGAGGAAATACGTTCGAAAAATGAATGAACACACACACCTCATTGTGTTACTCCTTCACACTGGATTTTGAAAATAAGCAGTCCTGGATGCTTGTCTAATTTTAGTATGGCAGAGTACAAACGCACACACACACACACACACACACACACACACATGCTCACATGTGCAGACAGTACCCTTAAATATCATATCTCTGTGCAGGATGCGGGTTTCAATTAGCTTGTCGCTAATATTACCGGGCAAATACAAACAGGCAAATGAATATAATCCCAAAAACAGGGTCCATTATATCACCACTGCAATCTGCACAAACACACATACCACACAAATGATACTTACTTAACACAATTCAAAAGACAGGCAATCTGATAAGGTAAAGGTCTTTGTTATTCATCAGTTATGTCTTGTAATCTTGCCACGCACTGCGTTCCTAGTTTTCTCTCATTCATTTGTTACTGTGCGACTTTGCTTCGCATTTTTGGAAGGGAGTATTCGATCATAATGCAGCTACAATTAAAAATGTACGCAGAAAATCACAAAATAAACCATCGTTATTGCGGTTGCTTTGCGGAAGCTCAACTGAAGGACATCGCCTGACTTTCTATTAAATCTCGTTGTCATTTCCATCGCTCTCGTGCATATGTTGTTGATTTATTTACACCGAGGGCTGCAATGTTGCGCATGGATACAGTAAAGATAAACCCTTTGTGAACAAAAAAAAAAAAAAAAAAATGACATCTGTCGCATTGGACTCATGCTTTGATGCTTGAGTCCCGCTGTCAGTGTAGGAGCTCCGATTGTTTACAACAGAAGCAATTTGCTTCGTCGCGCTCCTGATTTTAGCCCTTAGGAGCAATTTATTCCACCAGAGATATTGGAGAGAAAACAGTCAGGTCTGTAAAAACGCCTGTGAATCTTGGCTCTCGGCCCTGAAGCCCAAACAATACCTGAAGTGGCCCCTTGTGAGTCCCCTATAGTGTCTTCCAGAGAGTAAGGGAGCCTCATTTCTCACTGGCGATACTCCCTGTGTTTGAGGCTCCATATTGAGGAAGTGTTTTATCATACTCCTGCTTGCCCCCATTAAAAATCTATTTTTACCTTACCGGTCTGCCGAGGCCCGCTATGATACAAACACCCGAGGTAAAAGGATCACCTTTATTAGAAATAACAGTTGAAGATAAGCTCCGGCGGTGGTCGATATAATCTATAAAACCTATAAAAGACACTATTACAACATATAAGACTCAAGTAATTGAATCTGCCATTCTATTTAAAACAAATTGAAAAGTATTTTTTTGTCAATAAGAAAAACAAGAGATAGAACAACATCACAAACACTGCGTCCAAACACGGAGTTGACTAATTTCATCCAATTCTGAACTCAAATAGGCTGTTTATGGTATGTTGTGCAGCAGAGTCCCGTACAACGTGATCAGTTATCAGATTAGTTGGTAAAATATGAGATAGTTTAGCTGCATAAAAGTCAAGACACACGACAGGACTATATCTTTAACACTCTTGAAGTCAGACAAAGTCGGGCGTCAACTCCAGTTCCGGTCATTTCAAAGTTTGTTTTCATAGGAAGTCTAATGCGCAGGCTCACACAATGCATGGGTATTGATACAGAAATAAAATAAAACATAAACAAAAATATACATTTTTGTAAAACTGATATGGTTGAAAAAAATTACAATATTCAGAAGCACATTTTTGGGAAATCCAGATCCATACCAACAGCAGGTTAGCTGTGGAAAATCAAACACCGGAACAACTGTGCAAATATCACACCAGTCCCACGTTGTAATGAAGGTTCTAATAAACCCCCTGAACGTTTCCTTTCACAAATGATGTCAAGAGAAATTTGAATTATAGTTTCCTTGATTTGATGATTGGATGAAGACCAATTTCACCATCAGAACTTGTGTAATTAAAGATTTAAAAATAATCCATGCTGCTATGGAAATTAAATAAAAAAAGATCAAATGCAATAATGGAGTGACTGTCAACTTCTGATGTGATGACGCTTTTCATTTTTATTCAATAAAAAAAAAAAATACTGTATTATTATAGGTTGACAGGCCTGCCAAAGTCATTCATGACAAATTGTCAATGTGTAATATATTAATGGACCTTGAATGATTATAAAGGAAACACCGTTTTCTGTTTTTCTTTAAGCAAGGTGTATTTGATTTGTGCAACATGATATGAAAGCCCCTTAGAAATTTGTTTTATGTAGGAGTCAATGGCGGTCCTGAAGGCCAAGGTGATCTCCAGCAGTCTATTATGTATTTTTAATTACAATTTTTTTTTCTCCTTTTTTTTTTTGATGATATTAGAGGAAACGCGTACTCATCTTGTCTTTATGTCCTTGATGTATGTTAAAACTTTTATCAGATGATCAGTGTCAACTGGTTGTATCGCCGTGGTTGAGGGTAGAAGGCAAAGCATTTTGGCTGCAATAGTAAATTCCCAGCTTTTCCAATTTTTGTGAGTTCCTCACTCGGGCCGAAGGAAAACATGAAGGAATTTCCATGAGTGATCAATCTGGCTGCTGAAGAGAAGCCTTAGGTTGTTTTTTTTTTTTTTCCAGTGTTAATGATGGATAGAGGGCCTCCTGCCACTGTATGTTTTAACACCATCCCCTCAGATTGAGCGAGACCTTTCCGTATTCATGGAGCCTTATTTCATCCAGTTTTTCTTCTCATGTTTGCGCTCATTTCTGGAGGTGCACGCCATGAATGTGCACCGCCTGTATCGCAATCACACACGCACACATACGGCATAGCAGTTCGCCCGCTGCGATATAGTCTGTTGGTAGGGCTTGGAAAGGTATGAAATAATCATGCGGTGTCGCAGCATCTTGTGAAAATGCTACGAAATGATCAACACGGCTGTGAAATGCCAGAGCAAAGGTCTGGCGGTGTAATAAAGTGCGCTGGTCTACCGTCCCAGCCGGACTAGTTGTCTGGAATAATGAAAACAAATCATCATCAGTGTCCACGCGGATATTAAAATCACCCGCTGTAATTGATTTATCTGCGCGAGGGACTCGACGTGATCATTGTTAGGATCGCAAAAGTTGTGATGGTAAAACGCGAGCGCTTCTATGTTTGCACTGTAATCATATCACCGTTAGAAGTTAATTAAAAGATAAACAGTTTACTTGTATTTTTGCCACGCCGCCCTCTCAAGTAATAATCTTAAAAATCGATTATTTAAATTTATGACGTGACCTCCATCATAGGGATGCACATGAATGTGTGGCGACAATAATATCCGCCCTAGAATACATTTTTTTTTTTTTTTTTACTTAATATTAACGCCAAGCCTGCTAAGATGATTGGCCCACGTTGGATTACTGCGCCAGCGGTTTCTCACGTTGTGACCAGACATGACCTGCAAAACAATCTAAACCAGGGGTCCCCAAACTTTTTCCTGCGACGGCCAAATAACTTTTTCCTTCTCTGACGGGGGCAGTTTGTAACAAAAAGTGTGAGGATCGCGGAGGTGTCTAAATGTAAACATTTATTGTTTTCCAGGAAGCCACCCATAACCAAAAATTAACCACAGGAAAAAAAAAAATCAGAAAATAAATAACATTATTAATGAATAATGTCTTTGTCTTATGTCTTGACAGATGTGACAAACAGACATTTCTTTGAATTGAACAAAAAAATATTTGTTCGTCCAATGCAGATTAAATACCCTGCATTCTGGATCTATTTTTCTCATACCTAATCTTTTCACCATTAATCCGTGTTATTTGACAGGAGTGTGTCCAGGATTTTTTTTTTTTTTGTTTTGTTTTTTTTGAGGGAGGAGTTTCAGATATGGCACAGCCTGCAGAAGGTTGGGATAGAATATTACGTTCTATGCATGAACAAGTCACGATGATGTGGCCAAAATGAAACAAAAAAAATCATAATGCATCTCTGGTATTGTTCAGGGGCCGGGCAAAATGTGGAGGCGGGCCGTATCCGGCCCCCGGGCCGTAGTTTGGGGGCCGCTGATCTAAACTGTAGCGGTTTTGTTGTTTCAATTGGTCATTTTAATGTCATTTCATTTCAAAGAACTTCTAAGCGTTCCCATTTATCCGTGACTCTTCGAACCGATGGACTGAAGTTCGGAAGAGAGAATGAATGAATGGCCTACATGACGCGTGAATGAATGAGTGAATGGTTCTACTCTATATGTGGCCGTGGGATCAAATGACGGCCGATCCGCACGATGACAGCTGCAATAGGCTGGAAACGGAAGAGAGAATGAATCAATGAATGAATGAATGTGTAAGTATTTCCCCCATTTCTTTTACTTTTATTCTGCCTTTCTGCTTTATCTATCTATTTTTAACCCCTAATGGTGTGTTTGTTTGTTTGTTTTTGTTTGGCTAGATTTGTTCTGTTCCTCAATTTGTTCCTTGGTCCAATTCAAGGTTTTACGATATTGAACTGATTCTGGTCCCTGCTGATGCCGACTGACTTTTGGTTATTTTTGGGAGAGATGGTGGAATTTCCCGAACGGGAACCAAACACGCATCGTGTTGACATCGGGAAAAGTTAAATGGTTGTAAAGTCGGGGAAAACCTAAGGGAGTGCTTGGCATTTGGGTCTTGTATAATGTTTGTTAAACTCTGCCAGGTGCCATTAGTCAACTCTAACTTGTGGAAGTATTTTCTCCAAAGGCATTGTTTTCTTTTGTTTTTTTTTTTGTTTTTTTGTTTTTTTACTCCATTACACATTTCATCTTACTCGCAACAAGGCATTCTGTATGCATTTTATTTTATTCCAGGTGTTTTTTGAAAAAGGAATTGCACATAGCAAAGTTTGTCTTGCTTGGTGCAACTCTACATTCTGCAGCGGTCGGGTGATGTGACAGTGCAGTCTGAAGCACTCCATCCTTTACCGGAGCACAGTTGGGACCGGGGAGAAAGAGGGGAGAGGAAAAAAAGAAAAAAAAAAAGAAAGGCTAGGTAAACAGAGCCATTAGAGACAAATCTATTTCTGAAGAAAACAAAATCACATCATCAAACAAGAGAAAAAGAAAAATATGATCCCGCAGCCCTTTGGGCCCCAGCGTAGCGATGATAGCCGGCTATGGCATTTGTCTTTATCAGTCTGCCTTGAGGGAGGGAGAATGTGGTGTGAAGATGGGGGAATGAAGGAGAATAAGAAAGACAATGGAAGCAAAGAGCGCTGCATCCTTTTTTTTTTTTTTTTTTAACTCATCGAGGTGAGAAAGATGTCCATAAAGCAGCTTACTTAGAGGTATAAACAGCCTGTGTGCGATTATTCCCGTTTCCTATGCGCTTCGGGTTTTTTGCGCAGTTAAAGACTCTCAGATGGTCATCTGTTAAATATAGCAGAGTGAAGGGCTCAGTGGACAGCGAGCCACGGCATCATCAGTCATGGCTTGCCTGGGGAGGTATACACAGCTTCATCAAAATGACAAGATTCACTTTCCAGATTTTCTTTTCTTTCTTTTTTTTTTTTTTTTGGTTTTTTTATTTTCTGACATTTTCTGTTGTTTATCCTTGCAGTACTTTAGAGGGATTAATTGTATTTTAATAACATTTAGGGAGAAACTACAACCCCAGTCACCCTCAGCGACTCCGTTAACATGAATTGAGACGTTTTGAGATTCACATATTTTTCTCACGTTAATTCAACAATTCAAGAGAAAAAAAGTGGATTATTGTTTTCTTTATCGGTGCATCGGTTATTCAATTAAAAATCACGCCGCATCTCCAAATCGATTGGGGATGTCATTAAATTTGCAGACTAATTGAGTGGGTTCGAACAAACTATTCTCTCCATCCATCAGACTGACATGCATTTTTCTCCATTAATCCATTACATGATCGGCCTGTGAAATATTGCTAAATAATTCAAATGTCATCAAATACAATATTCTTACATGTCCGCGACCCCATTTGTGACATAAAAAAAACATTCAAAATTAAATATTGCTTTTGATAACCTTTTATTCCAGTTTTTTTTTTTTTTTCAGCTCGTTTCTATAGTTTCTTAAGTTGTCGTGCCAATCAAACTGATTGATAAGTGATATTGTACTTAAGATCTTAAAACACTTTATAGCCTTGACTTTGACACTTTATAGTTTTATTTGTAATTCTTATTCTCCCCCCTTTTTTCACAGTTTATACAATTTCCTACTATTATTTATTATTGTTATGTTTTACTTGAAACTCTGGCACAACAATTTCCTTCGGGATAAATAAAGTTGTTCTTATTTTTATTCTTATATTTGGTGAAGTTTTAATGTTTCCTGGCTATTCTATTTCAGATCTTTCAAAGTATTTGAAGGGTAAATGGTGAAAATCACAGGGATGAGCAGACATGTCGGGAATAATTTGATGAATTGCGAATAGTCGAGAAATCAATTGAATAGATACTTTATTATGAGTATATTCTATATATTTTACGCTGAACTAAGGTGGGAGGCTGGATGACATGACAGTATTGCCGTTTCAGTAACCGCACTGCATGGGCTCCTGAACCAAAATCGCTTTGTCATTTTATTTATCCATCATTGATGAGTACATTCTGCTCCTCCTGCGCTCTCTTGCCCTCTGTGATCTTTCATTAACTCTGTTCTTCGGGACAAACAGGTACATTTGTTTCTCGGCATCGGATGGACCGGATCTGAGAATTGATCATGTCCGAAAGGATGCCTCTATTTGCCCCCCCCCCCTCCGTCCTCGCTCTGCTACATTATGGGCTGTCTGTCGCTCCTCAGAGCCGAGGCCAGGCCTTTACAGATGCTTCATTGCTTTCTCTTTTCACTGCCAGTCATTTTTCAGTCTTTTTTATTTTTTCATTACTATCTGGCCAGAGTGGGAATTCTCTGAAGGAGGCCTGTTTGTGCCACAGCCAGGCACTATTTAGTCTCTCTTCTGTTTTCTTTTCTTCCCGTCCCTGTGTTCGGCTTGAATACTCGGGGGAAATTTGGCTGTGTCTCTGTTATATTTCTTTATTGTCCCGCTGACCGGTTTTTATTTCTACTCATTGCCGCGACTAAAAAAAAGAAAGAAAAAAAAACAAAAAAAAACTGCCAATCAATTACAAAACTCACTGTGTCCAGAAGGAGCTTTATCAGAAAATTAAGTTTGATTTTTGTTTTTTCTTGTTTTAGATTAGTATGCAATTTGCATAATTCACACTGCCCTAATGTCTTTCTCTAAATACTGATTTTTTTTTTTTTTTAATCCAACAATGCTGAGGGTAAAGCTGACATTCATGTTGACGAGTAATGACTCAAAATTAACATGGATTCAGAATTAGGGGCGATGAACAGCGGAACTACCACTGTGTTAGCCAGTGTCCTCTAAATGTTGTGCAAATGCCGTTTGAGGGGGAAAATAGCTCGGCCTTGCACGACTCAAAGGCTATATGCCATCTGGACTTGAGCAAATAACTCCAAAGAAGTTACGAAGAAGCTCTTGCTCCGAATTTACATTCAGCGGAGGTTTCCGCTCGCCTCTGTTTTTCATCCACAGCCCCGCCGTCCCTGAAAGTTAATGCTAACACCGGGACGATACAACAGCGCTGATGAAGATGATGATCGCGCCTGTAAATCATCATCAGTCACACGCTGTGTTAGCAGTTCTTCGGGTTCGGATCATCTGGGTATTTTTTTTTTTTTTTTTTTTTTTTACGACAGTGAATGAGTACAGCAAATTGTCAAATAGAAGAATAAGGGTGATAGATGCCGCGGTGACAGCTGTGCTCTTATTTTAGCTCCGTAAGAGTGAATAATGATGCACTCTCTTCTCCCCCGTTCCCTTTGCTTCAGGTCAGAACATCGCATTCCCCCCGGTGGCTCTGTGGGTAACTATCGGCCTGGCCGTGTGTCTGCTGGTGCTGCTCATCGCCCTGGCCGCCGTCTGCCGCAGAAAGATCAAGGAGAGCTGCGAGGAGGCCAGGAGAGAAGGTGGGGGAATATAATACCACAGAATTAAAAAAAGAAAAAAAAAAAAAAAAAGGGAGGGCTTCCGCTCAGTCTGCAATAGAATCTGTTTAAATCCCGACATGAAATAATGTGTTTTTGGCTGTTCTTGTCTTCATTAAGGGCAAAATTAACTGCGAACCTCGCGGTAGATTTATATTTTTATTTTTCCTCTTGAACTGTAACTGTAACGCCCTACTGTGTACACAGTTCAAGGGCTTGCAGAATAATGGATGCTAACCTATCATACTTCCAGGCTCTTTAAACCCCTCTCAGGGCCTTCATTAAAATGCATAATGACTCCTTAAACTCCGGCAGATGATATGCATAATTGCGACATGTTGCCAGGATCATATGGGAGGCACAACGAGGCAGTGAAAGACAGAGTGGAAAAGCAGCGGAGTGATGTTAACTGCTCAAGGAAGTTTCAGATTCCAGGGGGAGTTCTGCTTAATGCATATAGGCAGGATCTTGGATGGCGGGACACGTATCTTTGGCAGAAAATAACATCATTACTTGGGTCCAGTAATTAGCGTTGCGGAATAGCTGAAGATCGCCGCGAGAGGAAAAAGCAAAGAGGTGGGGGGGGAGAAAAAAAAAAAAAAAGTTTTGAAATGAGATAGATAGTGCAAAGCCACCAGCTCTGCTGTAATGAGATCTGCTCAGAGTGGAGGAGACATTTAAATAAAGGTCAGTCAGTGTCTGCACCAGGGCCTAGAGGTTTAAAAATAAATATGGAAGTGACACCGACTCAGAGGAAAGAGTAAATAGCTCCACGGAACATATGAAATCAAATGAAATGGAAAGAGAGAAATATAATGCAGTTCCTCCCATGAGTAAAGGGCTCTTGGGGTTATGGGGCCCCTTTTGTTCAGCGGGCAGGATGAAGAGCTACGTGCCTCCAGCCCCGACAATGAATGCAGGATTGATTATATGGTCATCCCCCCCCCCATGGAAACGTTACATCCCACCCTCCAACCCGCCAGCGATGCCCTGCCGCCTCCGGTATTATTAAAAAAAAAAATCACAGCACAGGCTTGTTCATGTAGCATGCAGATGCTTACTTCTGATAAAATGAGTCGGTATGAATGCAGATATGAAGGGTTTTGTTTTCTTTTTTTTGATTTTTTTTATCAAACTAAGATTCCTTTCCTTGCACGCACTCAGACCTGTGAAGAGGGCAGGAATCAGGCGAGTGCGACCTAATTGCGGTTGTCTTATCATTTAATGGTGTGCCCGGGTCTGGCCAGATTGAAGTTGACTCGCTCCTCGGTGCGTCTGGGTAGGGAGGGTGCAAGGGTCAGTAAAAAAAAAAAAAAAACGAAAGTCAGTAAGTAATTTTTCTCTCCTGTCATAATGTATGTGGAACAGCTTGTAATATTGGAGTTGGAAGTGAAAGCTCAATTCCGGGGTTAGCGCTGTATCACAACACCAGCATGACTCTGTTCCCTTTGATATATATATTTTTTTTTTTTCATTCATGCTTCTTTTTTTTTCTTCCTTACATAATGGCTGACTATGTATGCAGTATTTATTTTCATTGACCTATCCAGGGCCACTGTTCCCTTTTTTCCCCGAAGCTTATTTTACATTTAGATAAGCATATTACTTAACAAGACCTATTCTGAGAGATTATGTATGAGCGACTCGGGATGAAGCCTCCAGTGATATAGATGAGAGTCATAAGGGAGGCAAAATTCATCTGATGTTTTTTTTTTTTTTTTTTTTTTACAACAGCATTCAAGTTGTGCATATAACCCAAAATTTTAAACATTGAGGTTTTTGTTTGTCTAATTCTCTTAAAGAAGCACGACTAGCAAACAGCAATTACCCATCGTTTTTCATGGAGACAAAATTTGTTGCAGCTAAATCCTCCTGTCATTAGTCTTTTTTTTTGGCCGAACATTCAAAAAGGTTTTATTAAAAAAAAAAAAAAAAAATGTTCAGCTCTCTCTGGTTTTACAAAAGAATTTTATGCCCCCCCCCCCAATTGTTTTATTTATAGTAATATAGATTAACTAACTGAGGACATTTACTTGTACCTCATTTATGATGAATGAAGTAGTGTTTGGAAAGACTCAGCAGCGGTGCTGCAGCACTTCTCTGCAAGGGAAAAAAAATAAAAAAACAGGCAGAGGGGGATGATGGAAAAAAACGTAACGCTCTTTCGGCTTCGGAGAACTGCAGTTTTGTCCTCAGACTATTTAATCTTTACTGCTGTTTGTCCATCTTTTGTGCCTAAGCTATAACCACATCTCTTTAACCCCATATATCTGGGCTGGAGCCAACAGGAGCATAAAATGGTAATGCTTTGTGTACAAGGGAGTCACTTACCGCTCTGTGGACTTAAGGTGCCTTAAATGAGCCACACTCTTATTATAAAAGCTGGTCCCCCAAGGCGTCTCTTGTGGGATTTTCTTTGCTGATTTGGAGGTGTTAAAAGAAGTGGGGAAGGTAAGTAGTTTCACACATTTTCATCGATTACACCAAAGGCTCGAGGACTTGGGATTCTGTAGGTTTTCCCCTTCTGAGTGTGCACACTATTAAAAGTTAAACACAATATCTGCGCGGTTCATTCCGAAGTTATCAACAACATGACGCTTATCTGCAGATGGAAAAACTACATTCAGCATAATCTGGAGTTTAATTAATATTCAGGACTCCAAACATAACACATCGGAGAAACTAAAGAATTAAGTGTGTACGTGTGAGTGTATGTGTGCGTGTGTGTGTGTGTGTGTGGGGGGGGGGGGGGGTGCAGACACATGCCTTTTGAATTTGGAAACTGCAAGTTCTGTGCTGCTGTAACGATAAGGACTTTCCTTAATTTCCCCAGAGGCTTATATTCTCTCCTATCAGTGTCAAAGAAAATCAGGCAGAATGTACAAGAATATAAACAAATGAATTGGACTTCAGTAATCAATTTAATGTATCAGAGACCGAATGGCCCGTCTCGAATTCTGTTGAAGTCTGATAAAATGTGTGTCATCGTGTAGAATTAATATCAGCCACTTCAATGTTCGGTACAAGGCCTATTATTAGCGGATATTCCCGCGCATGCGCAGCCCTCGTGTGTGTGTGTGTGTGTGTGTGGACATGCATGTGAAGTGTGACACACATCACAGGGTTGTCCGCCTAACTCGGTCGACTGTTTTCAGAGAGCCAGCAGCTAAAACCTGATGTGATTACTGTCTTGGTGAGAGAGACGGATAGGAGGTTAAAGGGATGGGTATGGCAGTGCGCGGACGTGTGTGTGTGTGTCCATCCGTGTGTGTGTGTGCGTGTACAGTATGTCTGTATGATGGGCTTCGGGAACCATTGTGCTGAGCCTCATCCTCATATAGGCTCTCTCATCACAGCTTGTCCTCTGAGCTTTGAAGGATCAGCTCAGCATAGGCTTGTGATAAAGTGACTTCATTGTGCGTCTGCTTTTGTGCAGCGCTTCCCACTCATAATGGCTCCTCTGTCTTCCCACAGCTGAAGAGGCCAAGGAGCTGGAAGAAAACGAGTCAAAGACAGGTGAGCCAGTCGTCATCCGGTCAAGCCTCGCGGCCTACGTGTGCACAGGGCGACCCGTGCTTAAAAAAAAGCCGGGAAATCGGAGGAAAAGCCACCGATCGTTTTTCGGCCGTCGTTACCTGTCAATCGCGCCGATGTTTGGTTCGACGGATCCGCGTTTCGCCCGCTTTGTGAAATGTCACGAATGCTGAAAATCAATCGGTCCACCGACGATTCGGGTAACCGTCGTGAAAGAGACGGTCGCATGCGATTGGACGGAATGAAACCGACGACTAAACGATTAATGAATCGATCGTCGCAACTTCGGCGACAGATGTCTGCGTCGTTGTACACGTAACACAGAAGTTAATTCCCTTGCATGGATATTTGTGACGTTTCACCGCGAGTCTCGGCCGTGCCTAGCGATGTCAGATCTCCGTCGGCTTTTCGGAAATATCCGTCTCGAGGTAGGATTTTGAAAGTTCGACAGGAATTGAGCGGTCCCATCCAATCCTTTCCCACTTTCTTGTCGCTCTTGAATGCATGCGTTCTAACGTCGTAATTATCCCGCAGCTTAAGAACCCGCAATTGTGAATCTTGCTCGGTGAATACAACTAGGGAAATGAATTATGCAAAATTTAATTGGAAAAGTGACATATAATTGTATTTTCTCTAACATGGCCGGGAAGTTAAAAGGCCATTTAACAACAAAATCATCCATCAGTCGAGCGCGGCTTCCTTAAAAAGAAGTCCAGGTGGCAGGTGGCACAAAACAAGTGAGTGAATGTTAACTTTGTTCACTGAAGTGTGAGTGAACGCTGATGAAGCGTGAATGCACATAAAAAATGAGACCAGCTCCAGGCACCGAGTCCATTCAACACAGCATCCTGGTGGCATAATTCTCACTAATTCCTACTCTGCTTCGGGTGTGTGCGTGTGTGTGTGTGTGTGAATAGCCAATGTGTGTGTGTGTGTGTGTGTGTGTGTTTTTAATGCACTAATTTAGGGATTCAACAAGAAGTTTCCCATTATACGTCCCCTCAAAGCTACAGCTATAACAGTAAAATCTATCTTGTCCATAAAATGAATGGTAACGAGTTGCAAGTTTCACAAAATTCCAGCAATAGGGCTGTTCTCGCACTCAAATTATTGTTTTTATAATGCCTGGAGGCTTTTTTGTACTTAGAACCGGGCTCCGAGCTCCGTGTTTTGGTGTAATTTTGAATATTTATGATGAATAATCAAGCAAAATATACTTGTAACAGCCCCTGCATGAAGCTGCATGACGCCACACAGAGTTAATGGCCGTTTATATCACTGAACAAAAGCGTCACTCAGAAGTTGGTGTCTGTTACATTTAAAAAGTTTTGTGTTTTGTCTAAGAAACATTTCATTGCTATTCAAAGCTGAATTCTCCAGAAATTGAGCCGTATATTATATGACAGTAGGGGAGCAAATAAACATTTTTTTTTTTTTTTTAAAGAAAGCTAACATTTACAAATTCCGAATGTTTCTCAAAGCCTTAAGATGTAAACAACTCATGCATTTTATATCAACTTTTCAGCAGTGCCACTGAATCAAGACATTATAAATCTTTGCTCTTTTTTCTCTGCAATCACAATTGCATGCTATCGTGGTTTGGATGGCCTTATGTGTGCAGAATTAATTTTGCTTTTAGCAAGCACAAAAGCATCTTCGGTCCACCCGGCTTCAGCTGCCAGCCCTCCCGGTCCTTAGTAGTTCTTCCCCGAGCGTTAATGTCGTTAAGAGTTATTCATTTGACTCTCTCTTTAGTCCGATTGAATTATTCAGCCTTTCTGTGAACGGCAAAATTAATACCATGTGATTTTAATAAGCCGAAGAGGTGAAGGAGTTTCTGAGTGAGGGGAGACAATTGGTTTTATTCTCCAACGCCTGCTTCATGAATGTTTCAAATGATCTTTGAAGGCAGGAGTGAGCGTCAGCGTTTCCGCAACGAGCCAGTTCGGACGGTTCGGTTTTAACCGAAAAAGACGCGCGACGGAGAACAACGGCGACGGCGCAACAAGTCGCGATCGCTCTTGCGCTCGTCTTCGCCCGCGTACCTGGTTGATCCAGGTGGAAGTTGCGGGCGGCGAGCTGGTGAAGGCAAGTTAATGGCCCTGCCTTCTCGGATCACTCTGTAAGCATTCTAGACAGGGAGCTTTGTTTTGCCATCTGGCTCCAATTGCGCTGACAAAGGCAAAGGTTCCTGCGTGAGACAAAGGAGTCGAAACAAGCCCTATTTAATGGGGATGATGGGGAGCCACGTTTGTGTGTTATCTTAATGAGCTGTCCAAAGGAGAGTGTGCCTCCCCTTTCAAAGGCCGCCTGATTAGAACAATAACCAGTGATAACCAAGAACCTGGGCTCACTCATTTACACGGGGGGTAGGATCCCTTTGTTGCTCTCGCGGCGGAGGCAAATAATGTTTATCAAACAGTGGAGCCCAATTTTATTCCAGGTGGTGACGCGAACTGCCGGTATAACCGCGCGTATCTACACGTAAACCCATGAAAAGAAGCACGTCGGTTCCACGAGCTAATGTCCGTAAGCACAAAAACAAACACCCAAACGAAGCCTCCCTGTACACACACACACACACACACACACATACACGTCCACCCGCAGAGATGCGTAGTGCACAGAGTCGTCGGCGGCGGCTCCTGCCCTCGCCTCCCCGCCTCCTCTCAGAAACTTGCTCAGTAATTTCAGCATGATGCGCTGTGCAGAGGGTGCTGCAGTCACGCGAGTGCAGCTCCTGTCAGAACCGTCCTTCAGTTTGTGTGCACTAGCCCCTGTCTGCCTAATTCCTAGACTCCAAGGAGTCAGGGCTTAGCAACAAGGCCCTGGAAGAGAGTGTTGTTCACTGACCCAGTTCTTTCATAGACAAAGAATCTTTGGAAAGAACAATTTGAAACGGCTATTGAAAAGGGAGCTCCATGTGAAAAATTGTTGGTAATAACCCTTCTAAGCTGAGGAAAAGTCCCGCGAATGTGGAGGGTTGGGAAAATATCCAGCGCCGCAAAACCGGGCGTGGAGAAACGGCCGATGTCGAGTTCACTTGACAAATGCACAAAACCCCTTCAAGTCTCGGTCTTAGGAGCTAATCACCCGAACCGTGATGTGTTGATTTAAAGGAGGTAGCTAGCTAAAGCGGTGCAGAGGTGACACTTGTGCCGGCAGACAGAAAGAAGGGCAGCCATATCAGTCAAAGTCACCCCTGTGCTTATTATATCTCCCTCTGTCCTATCTATTGAGTTATTCACTTAGCAATAAAAATACATCACCCTAATGCGTGAGGAGCATAATTCTCACCTTATGTTTCTCATGGGAATCAAAATGTAGCATCGTGAACGAGTTACTGAAGGTCTTTGAATTTCCCCCATCTGGAATGTGGCTGTATGTTCCTTGGAATTATGTATTTTATGTATTTTCTCAGTCACCTTCAGTGCGGACGGGCAATTGTCTTTACATGTTTTCGCAGGACGTGGCCTTGCATTTTAGTGAATTGGGTTACTCCTGAAATTCAATAAAAGGCAAAATAAATTAACATGAGTAATATATGTTGAGCCCGGTTGTTCCTTTATCTTGATATTTATTCAGTGTAAAAACCCCATCTATTTTTGTAACAGGCCAAATTTTCAAGATAGAACAAAAATGTCAACCGCGGTCACGATGACGTGCTGCAAAAATAAAATAAAGGGATTTAGTAGACCAAATTTATCAATTTCCGTTTATCTCGTTTGAGTTGCACACGGCATTCCTTATACCATAACCTAGTTTGACAGAACTGTGGGTATGTTAAAAGAAAAAAAAAAAAGAAAAAAAAAAGAAAAACAAAACATCATATCTGCTGTTAAGATTGAGAGGAAGAGGGCCTTGGAAAGTTGCCCCAGGCTGCTCAGCTTGACATGCCCTTCCTCTCACTGGCACTGCATACTCAGCCACCGGGCTCTCCCAACGGTCACACATTACCAACTAAAGATATGTAAATAGGACATTCATGTTGCCTTCATTATTCGATGTGGGTCACTGGATAACTTCAAGAGTGCTAATTAGAACCGCCTGCAAAATATTGCTTAGTAGTTGCATACACATTATTCAAGAGCCACTCTCATGATCCTTCTTGGTTCTGTACCATCCACTCGCTCACATGTTAACTATTGTTTCGTCTCCAAGGATGAACCTGAGAAATGCTGATTCGGCACCGAAGACCAAATAACACTGGCAGAATAATAATGGGAATTGTAAACCTCTTAATTACGCAAATAATACACAAAACGGCAACAAATTGGGAAAGAAAAAAAAAAAAAAAACACAAAGCCCCCTCCCCCTTCTCTTCTCTCTCCCTTTTTTTTTTTTTTTTTGTTTTTTTAAGAATTGTTGGTGTGGATTGATTGGCACTCTGGAAGAAATGCCACATCCTTGTCCCTGAAATTATCTGTAGGTGTGTTTTTGTAGGTGTGATATAACCAATTTGAAATGTCATCTCCCGTTCACATGCACATTCCCACCTCAGGCAAATTGAAATTTAAATAGCAGATTTGAGGAAATTTGGGGGAAGGGAGGTTTTTTTTCACCGTGAGGGGAAACAATTTGCCGCTAACTTGTCAAAAAAAACTATTTCTGACGTGTGTCACTCAGCTTTCACTAGAATGTTCCCTTTGTCGTATAACTACAGTTTACGGTGTTGCTGCTTCAGACGTCACTTTCCGCTCGGATATGGACGCAATTAATCAATGATAACTTCCTTTTTCTTTTTTCAAATTAAACTATTTGCGGTGTAGATCTATATCAGTACAACACACAATAAATTATTTCAACACATTTGGATTAAAAACCCATTCACATAGCATATAGTCGAGAACTACAGTTTGCTTCCGAGGACTGTTTTAGGCTTCCAATTAAAAAAAAAAAAAAAAAGATTTAATTAGGGAAAAAAAATTAAAGCAGGCTCCACTGCACTGAGTAAAGGCCGTCCAACAGAATCTGGCACGGCCGGACAAAACCATCCAAGGTGGTGGCTGCTGTGCAGCACACTGAGGGAGAATGCTGTGTCCTAATCTTAAACCCTAAAAAAGAAAAAAGAAAAAAAAAATCTCACCCACTTACTGTAAGTTGTAATAATTTATCAGTATATATGTTCATAACTGTGCAATATTTCATTTCATAACAGCTCCATATACAATATTTTTTTCGTACTCTTGTGCACTCCTTTCACTTGGTACTTAAGACCTTAAGACACTTAAAAGTCTTCACTTGTTACTCAAGACACTTTGTAGTTTATTTGTATTTCTTATTCTCCCCCTTTTTTTACTGCTTATACAATTTTCTTCTATTATTTATTATCGTTATGTTTTTCTTGTAACTCCGGCACAACAATTTTCTTCGGGATAAATAAAGTTGTTCTCATTCTTATTCTTACTGTGTGGGTTATAAGGCCAAATGCTATGTGTTGTCAAGGCCAATATTGTGTGGTTTTTGAGCCTAAATACTGCGAGGGTGTCGGGGTTGTTGATTGATGTGTTTGTTTTCCACCCGTCTCAGGCAATGTGGATTTTGTATCCTTTTGTTGTTCCACCTGCAGACCCCTAGGTAGGAGAACTCCTTATGGCGACTCTGTTTTATTCGCTTTTCCTTCATTGCAACTCTGCACCGTCTTTTCAAGACTTTCATAATAGTTTTATTATATACCAATTAGACAGTGGTGATAGACAGGCTGACAAATGAGGTAAGACAGGAATCTCCACGGACCGTGATGTTTGCAGATGACATTGTGATCCGTAGTTACAGCAGGGAACAGGGTGAGGAAAATCTTAAAGAGTTGGAGGTATGCTCTGGAAAGACAGAATATATGTGTGTGAATGAGAGGAAACAGGGTGGAACTGTGGGGTTACAGGGAGTGGGGATCAAGAAGCTGGAGGATTTCAAATACGTAGGGTCAACAGTCCAGAGCAACGGAGAGTGTGGAAAAGAGGTAACGAAACCGGTTCAAGCAGGTTGGAGTGGGTGGAGAAAAGTGTCAGGGGTAACATGTGATAGAAGACTATTAGTCAGAATAAAAGGAAAGGTGTACAAGACAGTGGCGAGACCAGCGATGCTGCACGGTTTAGAAACGGTGACAATGACGAAAAGGCAGAGCTGGAGGTCGCAGAGATGAAGATGTTGAGGTTTTCCAGGGGGGGGTGACGAGGATGGATAGGATCAGGAATGAGTCCATCAGAGGCACAGCACAGATGTTTTGAGAGAGAAGGTCAGACTGAGATGGTTGGGTCATGTACAGAGGAGGGATATTGAATATCTTGGTAGATGGATGCTGGAATTGGAGCTGCCAGGAGGGAGGTCTAGAGGAAGACCAAGGAGAAGATTTATGGATGCGGTGAGAGAGGATATGAAGGTAGTTGGGAGAGAGAGGAGGATACAGGGAATAGGGTTAGATGGAGACGGTTGATTCGCTGTGGCGACCCCTGAAGGGAAAATACAAAAGGAAAGGACGAAGAAGAAGATTAAATACCAATTATATCAGGTTCTATGTTGCTTACAAGCTGGAACATAACAGAGGTTATGGCCAAATGTTGTGACGGAAGTCACACACAACAAGGTTATGATGTTGTGAGAGACTGTATCTCTCTCAAAACAGTCACATCATTTGTGCCGTGCAGTATCTTTGGTATTAAGATTGATAAAAATGACATATTCATCTTTGTATTAAGTGACTTCAAAATAATTTGAGTTGCAGACGGAATTTAGCGAAGCCTCACGAAATGTAACTTATAGAATCGTCATTCACGTGGCTCATTGTTCGTAGACGCTCTCCATCGGCATGCAGACATCGTGCGTTTGTTCCCCTATAAATGCATCATTGTCTAAATAAGGCAAGAGGTACTTAGGCGCTTGGACCTGGTTTTTGTTTGCTAATGGCAAAAGGCCCAAAGTTAATTGTTTTATTTATACAGCATAATTGCCAAGTGCGAAAATGGCAACTCTCTCGGAAGAGAAGCAGCCAATGAAACCTTGTACTGAGTGAAAGATGGGGTCAAATGTTGTGCCAACATGAGCCTCCAGAGCAGTTCTACTGCCGCTTGGCACTGTTTCTGCAAGTCTCTTGGACTCTGCTGGAAAGATGAGACACCATTCCACTAAAAGATATATCCTCGGTGTCAGCCATTCCAGCCCCCAGTCTCCCACGGGTGTTTTATTGAGTTTAGATATGGTGACTCCGATAGCCGTGGAAGCTCGGGGAGACCAAACTCACGACTACGAAAATGCCAAGTTGCTGCGAAACCAAAGAACAACTTTTTTTTTTTTTTAGAAAGAAAATTCCGCGCGATTTGGACCTTTGCATCTTTTAGTTCTTTTTAATCAAATCCCTATTTCAGAAAAAAACAAGGTGTCGAACTGAGTGCCCCGTTAAGATTTGTTTTACCAAAGTGTATTCTGTCCATCTGCTAGCCTCATGAAAGATGCATGACCGGACGTTTGGCAGGGAATTAAAAAACTAAAACTTGTTTTGAACCTCAGGATGCACGCTATTAATTGAACCAAAGATTGTAAAGGTTTTCCAACACGTTCATTCATTCCCGTCATACATTCAAGGCTGAAACATCATCCTGTTTCATCATATGTATGTAAATTTCACCACCGGACCTGATAAAGAAACAGTCCTTTAAGTGGTGGTGGTTTGCCGTCGAGGATACGCTTCGCTTTTAGCTGCACCGAAATGAAGCGTGCTAATTCCTGAGGGAAAAGGCTGTCTGATGGCTTGTCAGATCAGATAAAAGAAAATTAACAGCTTTAATAATTTCCGGCGTGATGATTGTTGTTACAGTTTATGAAATCGGGGGAAAAAAAAAAAAAAAAAACCCGAGTGCGCCGATCACAGCCGGACGGCGCCGCTCCTCACCCCGGTTTGCATTTTTAAACAAACAAATCAACCGCGTTAAGGCACTTTTAGCAAGAGGGTGTGCAAATGGGTAGGAGTGAATCTTTTTTTTCCTGGATAAATTCCCTGTACAGACACCATTTACGTCCTCCTCCCCCCCATTCCTCCTTCTGTCATGTAATCTACACTCAACTGACAGGAGAGCCAAGGCCTGGTGGGAGAGTGCCTATCAATCTCATTCCCCCAATCTGCCTCCCCTGTTTGGTTCCACATGAGCACTCAGCTGCTGTGACTAATTAAATAAAGCGCTGTGCCCTCTGCTTCCTGTTAGCCATGGCAAGGTTGGTTCACAGAGACTGAGCAAAGGATGGGAAAGGGGCGGGAAAATCGAGGGAAACGATAACAACCGCAAAGCTTGTATTATTGTTTCGGCGGGCCGTTATTGTCGCGATACATTTTTTGCGTTTTGATATTGCTCCCGAGTTGCATTTATTCATTTTCTTTTTATTTTCCCCTTTTTTTTTCCTCCAGCCATGACGCCTCTGAAAAGCTAAAGGCCGAGCGATCGAGGGTGAGTCTGATTCATGTGTTGATATGTCTTGAAAGTACCCGTGTGTTCGAGAAGCGATCAGGTGTTTTGCCGTTGTTCTGTGCTCTCGATAGTAAAGTTTTGGAGGACGGGGCGTCTCCGGAGGCTATGACTACGTGCGGCGGTAATGAGCCCAGGCTACATTAATTCAGTAGACATTAATATGAGAAGTCCTTACAATTTGATTTCGGGAGTCACGGGGTTGATATGACAAATCAATTTCATTTACCGAATGTGCAAACAAACATTTTCTGGCTGTCTCAAAGGCTCACTGGATGTCTGATTAATGGTAAACATTTAGGATGTGAGTCATGCAGCCTTCTCTCTCTCTCTCTCTCTCTCTCTCTCTCTCCTCTCGTTCTTCTAACTCCAGCTCATGATGTGATGCAGTAGACCATTTTGGTATTCACAAAAAAAAAATAAAAAAAAACAGATTAGGTGGATAAAGGTGCTAAATCAAAGAAACATGCCGATTTTGAGGGGTTGCTGAAGGAGTGTTGAACCTAACCTGTTGTAATAGTCTGAAAAAAAACCCAGACTTGCCATCAATGGTATTGTGCCGACTCCCATCGCAGAGCCACGTGCACACCGACATGCTTTCGAAATGACTCGAGGCCAAAGTGACTCCCTCAAAATCCACTGCCGGACCATAAAGGTAGAATCGGGGTACTTCTCTGTCGTTTTCTCGGTCGCCGCGAGGAACGAAAACCATGACAGGAGAGTTGGTTTTGAATCGTGAAAAAGCTATCCGTGGAGTTTATGAAGTTTATAGTTATATAATCAGCAGTATGGCAAATATAAAACCATACCACGGAACAGCAGTTAAAAAGGATGAGCGAGTGTGCCGTAGTTCTGTAAGTTTTAGTCGCCGTCGGTCCGAATCAGGGAATATACCGCCGTGCTGGCTGAGCAGCAATGATCTGTGTAACTGTATAACACAAAGCTACTGTGTCCTCGGTCTCTATTTACAGAAAAGGCAAAAATGATGACTTATTCACCTGAACTTTGTTTACATTTATTATTACGATGATGAAACATACACTTTAGTGGTAATTTCCACACAGAAGTTGTCCAGTCGCATAAATAATTGTTCAAAAAAAAGCAAAAGCAAACGTGTTTGTGTGCATGTTGTTGCGGCAAGAGAGCCGGAGGGAGTTAAAATCTTTGTACTTAAGACCTTAAAACACTTTATAACCTTGACTCTGACACTTTATTGTTTTATTTGTATTTCTTACCCCCCTCCCCTTTTTTTTTTTTTTTTTTTTTTTTTTTTTTTTTTTTTTTACTGTTTATACAATTTCCTACAATTATTTGTTATTGTTATGTTTTACTTGAAACTCTGGCACAACAATTTCCTCTGGGATAAATAAAGTTGTTCTTATTCTTATTCTTGTTCTTATTGTTAAAGGTGTGTGCGTGTGCAAGCGCGCACATGCATGCTCGTGTGTGTGTTTTACAATACCTAAAAAAGATTACGATTATTTAATACAAACATTCCAAGAGCAGTAAAAGTACGAATTGTGCTTCATCTTAACCCATTTCGCAGCCCCGGGGAGAGTCATTTTGAATAGATTTTCAGTGCCACGGACAGTTATAACCCTTCTTAGCTTGTTCGAGAGGCAGGGTTCCAGACTGATGTTGATATGACTTGATGGATTGAACTGATCACGGACATAAAGAGCAGTGTCTGCGTTCTCCGGAGCATTTTTTTTTTTTTTTTTTCTAAGGAATCAAATAATCTGGCAAAGTCTCAGACTAAATCAGTCATCGCATTGCAAGAATCTCGCCTGTAAAACCCAAAGCGGCTGAGTCTGTGAAGTAAATGGATTAATTCAAAAAAGAAAAGGAAGTTCATCTTTGAGTGCAGGAATGCTGCACCGGGCGCTTTACTTGTGCTATGTAGGCACTATAGGAGCATTGCCTGGAAATGCCTTATCAGAGATTTTTCCATGACTTTCTGACTCACAACGTCTGGGCACGTCTCGGAGGTGGAAGTGGGCTGTTTTGACGCTGTGTGATAATAGTCACTCCAGTGGCCTCTGGCTAATATAGACTCGGGAGACCTCCTCCTCTTTGCTTTGATTTGCTCACACTTTTCCAATCCGAAAGGCATCCGGATGGCGTCGCCGTAGATCCCGGGCAGCGTCACCGTCTCGGCCTGCCCTTATGTACGTCAATTTCAAGGACGCGTATGGCTTCGTGTTGGTGACGGGGAAAACGGCGCTGTGAAAAAAACGCATGGAAGGGACTGACACGAAGGGAAAGTGAAGGGCAGAAACAAAAACGACAAAAAAACAAAGTCGCTCACTGTTAGTATTTTGTTTTTTTATATTTTGTAAACACCCAAGCAATTTTGTGTACCGCTACCCTTTGCTCGTTAATTCACATCGGGGTTCATCCTGGCCGGAGTTTCATGAGTTCTGACGTTATCGTCGTCTAGCGTCAACCTCGCGCTGTTATTTCCGCCCTACTCGCACGTGTAATTGTTTGTCAGAGAATATGCCGGTCGCCCTCTATTTATCGAATCCAGTTTAGCAGCAGGATGCCATGGACCGGGTACAGCTGGACTACCACAGTGGCAAGCAAGCAGGCATGTATGATAGTCGCGGGGGCCAGAAATGCTGGCAGTGTCGGACTCTGTAGCCCCCAGGGAGTGGAATGGGACACTCTGAGGACTGGCCTAATGTTCACTCGACCGTGACCGGCCTGTGTCAGGCTCCAGCTCCCTCCCTGGACCTAACACATGAACCTCTACGGGCCAGGAAAGCCCAAACCTTAGATCTATTTCGGGAATGCCACAGTGCACCCAACAGACGACAGTCGTTGCCATAGCAGAAATCCTTCTCCCTTTTGTCATGACATACTTTACAGATCCTTACTTTACAGACGTCGCCGCGAGTTTCGATTTCCACAGGTGCTGAAGTAAGTGGTCAGTACGGGGATATATGGTAAAACGCGCTTGTCTTTTTTTGTTTGTTTTAAAGCATTTTGCAGGAACATTGCGCGATTACTTGGGTGGATCGTAAGGCTATCACGGGCCCTGACATAGTACACATTTAATGAACTGTGTTTGTCTGGTTTCCATTTCTGTCTGTGTAGCCGCCCCGCAGAAGAGGCGTGCACATTTTGCAGAGGCGTAAGATAATAATAGACCGTATGAAGTTGTTTAGACCTCACACTATCAGTGAGTCATGCAATGACACATTAACATACAATATGGACTCTCGTTCTGTCTGTTCATAGCTGCGCCGCCAACTTTACTTTAATGGCCATTAGTTTGGTGTCAGTTGCATTAATACTTTTTATTACATGGTTGGGCAGTTACAGCTTGTTTCTCCTTTTTCAGCTCTGATCAGTTATTGCCATAAAGCCCAGAGTGAAGTGCCCAGGGCGAGTGGGAGGTGATAGAAGGTATAGAAAGTAATTTCCTGTAACTAGCCAAAATAAAGTCTGGCCAGTAGGAGTCAAAGAGAAGACATTTGTCATTACTGTAGTATCCACTGACCTTCACTGAGACTGTTATTGCGAGGTAATATCCTGCAAGCCCTTAGACCTCTGCTGCTGAATCATCCTCGATCAATTATTCTTATATTTGTGTGGCAGTTTTGCTATCGATTAATGCATTTATGCAGAGTGCGGCATATCTTATTTAATAAAGCAAGGCTCTGCATTTAATTAACTTGTTCCAGAGTCGAGGGGGCACTTTGTTTTCATAAACCTTTGCCTTATCGATACATGTTCATTTCTGACTTATGTTTATCCGCTAGAACCTTTATTGTTTCATTACCAGCAGCCAAGCACAGATGACACGGTTAATAGCCGGCTGCAGCATGGCACACGCCCAGTAACGTGCGCGCTCTTTTTATTAGTCGGCGTGAGCTACTCGCAGGCTACTGCTTGTGTTTCGTCTTAAATTTCACTTACCGATCACTTGAGGAAGTTCTGGAAGGTTAGACCAACTCTTAGACCTTATTTCTTGCTGCAGACACTTTCTGGTGAAAATAAAGGTCAAGAGCTCCGATGCTGTTCTGTGCTAAATGTAATTTTTGATTAAAAATGATAAAGCATGTCCCATATATATGTAAATAAGAGTTGATACAAATTTATGGCGATAAACAAAAATCACGTTTGATTTCTCAAACATTAATATTGATACAGTAATTGAGTTGATATTCTGGGATTTACTGAGAGATTACAGCTTTTTTTACTTGAGATAGTTCTCTTTGTTATTATTATAATGGTAATAATAATAATAATAATAATAATAGTAATGCTTATTTTTGCTTTGGTAATGAAAACTCTTTTCAAAAGACATGAAAGTTTTCTATACCATGATTTATGTCTTCATTACCTATAGTTACATTGTGGAGTGATCAATTATTGATTATCCACAGTAAAATCTTCACTTAAAAGAAAATATCAATCCTTTTCCAGTGAAGACAAAAAGAATATTCTCCTATTTAATCCTCAAAAATATTTTTAATCTTTTTTTTTTTTTTAATAATATTATTTTTTGGCAATGGGCTCAAATGCAGTACATCACACCGATGACCATACTATTTCTAATGAAACATTGCCAGGTGGGGCTCCTGTTTGCTTAGCAGGACCCTGAGCTTTTAGGGATACATTTATTTGAAGACATTTCTGTTCCTTTTTTTAACGTGCAAAAGAGGACGGAGGAATGGTATTTTGCAGAACCTTGGCCTATAAGCCACGAGAGCCAGCGATGGCTGCAAATGAGAAGCCAATGAATATTCAGAGGCACACATGAAGGGAATAAAGAAAACTGAGTGAAATAAGGAGCAGCACTGACAGTCCCGGTCATCTACCTGAGGACCTTCGATGAATTCCAATGAGAGAGCAGATTACATTTTTTTAAAAGATAGGCCCTATAGGTGCAATTAGTGTTTCATAATAGTCCTTTCCCTGGTCCTTCAGCTGAATTGAGAAATATTGATTTAATTCACCCCTATATATTCACTTAAACTCTGGACTGTCATGCTTAGAACATGTCCCATTGTTATACTTTTTTTTTTTTTTACTGCAGCACTTGAGGGTTCATTCTGTCGGACTTCTTCACACTAGGCCACGTGGGTTGCCGTTTCTTAAAAAAGACGGGCGTAAGGGGAAAAAAAAAAAAAAAAGTTTCACGGAAAGTATGTACGTCGTCTCCATGTTTTAAAAGTCTGCCGTTGGAAGGTGTAGTAGATGGGTTGAACGGGCACCGCCGTGGGGATTGAGCGCCCCGATGATTAGATTTTGTCAGTAGGGAGAGGAGCGAGGGTGGAAAAAGGAGAATCCCCCTCTGCCGTACGTGGCAGGTGAAGTCAGGAAGACACTGATGATGTCAGACAGGACACTTCCATCGGAATCTGTCCGGGGAGACACAGGGTGTCTCTAAGTCGTGTTTGACTCTCGACTCTCTAGTATCTCTGATCTCTGCATTATTTATGCTGTTGTCTCAGCCATTTATCAGCATTTTTATACCTCGCAACCTTCATTTTGCATTATATCTCTTGTGGCGAGGCGGGGTTGGGGGTGTGATGAGCCAATAAACAAGTGCGGCCGCACTTTTATTTTTCAAGAAATAAAAATATACTGTGGAATGTGCTGTGTGGCAAACTTTGCAAATATCCAGTAATATCAGACAGTTGAAAATATCCTGTGACACACATTTATACTAATTTTATGGACAAATTTCTGGCGATATGTGAGATGTGGTAGTGGTGCACCATGGCTGGATCGCTGATCAATGACATCTAATGAACACGGCAGGAGTTCTGCTCTGTTTGCCTCTTGACAGAGAGCTGCTTTCTCCAGAGAGTTTTCTCCTCCTGTTTTTGCCAGAAAAGCTCAGGAGCCTCCATTGAAACTAACTGCCCCTGGGCTCAATTAACTACCATAGATTACTCATAATGCAGATGAGATATTGTGTACAAGATCAGTGATGTGATTAAAAAAAAAAAAAAAAAAAAACCTTCACACACAGGAGTGCATGCACAGATACAGCCCACTGGGACGCTGTGATACCGGAATAGGCTATCGATGCATAGATGAAAGAAAAGCACGGTGAACGGGGGCCACGAACAACAAAATAATTAAAAGTGATTATTCTAATAATAAACTGGTGGTATGTGCACCCTGAAACACACCCCTGGGGCCCAGTAGGTGATTGCAAGTTGCTGGAGGTCTATATCCACCACATACATTGATCAATACTCCTGTCATCAGAGGTTGTGTATGTTGTGATTAGGTTTGGGTGCACATGCAGAATTAGCTATCTTGTAGAAAGATCCTCCTCCCTTTTATCTCTCTGTGTGTATATATATATACAGCTTTGTATGTGTGTGTGCATTTATATAGATATTAAGGGTCTCCACAAGATCATGTGACCTGAAATATTTTAAGTCCTGCACCGTTCCGACCTTCCTTCCTTGAACGCTCACTGTTCCACTCGCTTCCTTTTCATTCACACACGTATTCCCTGTCTTGCTGCTACTGATCTTCATTCCTCTTCTCTTCAGTGCACAGCTCCATCTCTTGAGATGCCTGCTACTGCTTGCTCTCACTACAGATCACAATGCCATCTGCAAACATTATAGCCTCTTAAAAAAAATAAAAAAATAAAAAAAATAATTATATATATATATGTGTGTGTGTGTGTGTGTGTGTGTGTGTGTGTGTGTGTGTGTGTGTGTGTACGTGTGCATGTTTGTGTGTGTGTGTTTGTTTATTTTTATGTCAGATTTGAAAAAAAAAAAAGGTAATTCAGCATATTTGTCAAAATTTATTGGCTCATACTGGTGACACACGATACAATCAGTCAACTATAAGAACTAAATATCAATTAATAAATGAAATTTTATGTCTATTAGACTTCAATTTGATGCAATGAAGACATCAATTAACATCAGAAAGGCATTAGACTAGAGAAATGTAAATTTTTTGGTGGGGAAATAAAAACGTGGTTTGTAAACAACAAATACCACTACTGCACATTTGGTGCACTTTGAATTCAGAACAGTGAAAAGGACAAACTTACCACATCATATTAACAGCTTATGCTGTTGTCAGTAGACCTGATCGAATCGACATTTTGACATTGTTGGAACAAACAACATTCATTCTTGCAATGTCTAAACAATGTTGTTCTGTCTCACATGTCAAATATAGTTCTTTAAGTATTAAATGTCCGTTAACTCGTTCCCAGAATCAGACATTTCAATGAAAAGAAGCTGTCACTCTTCAAAACACGCAAGACGTTTCCACGCCTTTTCATTGGGAAGAGACAGTAAGAGACTTAATCTTTCTGTTTTATAACAACATTTAACATTTATTCGACCGGAGATATACATTATTTTTTTCGTGACATATTAAGATGTGAGCGTTGGCATCGCCCTATGCGACCCAGGTATTGCATCGATTCAACAAATGCATGTTTTCGATTATTGCTGCTGTTGTTGGCATTAAAGAACTAAATTGTGAGCCATGTTTTGCATTGTGTGTGCTGCCCTGCCTCTGACATTGTCATTGTATATTTGTATAACATGAAAAGTCCTGCATGGAAAAAGAAACACTTTCTCAGCAGCCATCAAATCTGGGTTTCTCAGTTCTCCTGGGCAATTTATAGTGGTGTATTTGACAGAAAGCAATTATTCCTACCCTATAGTTCTTAAGTTTAGACGTTGTCACTGTTGGGGAAGGAACGAGGGGTAATTTTAATGGATTCCCTGGCTGTTGTTTAAAAGAAATGGCTATCAAAGTGAATTTGTTCAGCAACAGAGAATTTGCAGATGGCACAAACCTTAATGCTGAAGAGTCCCCCCACTGTGATGGGAGTATGCAAAACATGTTGCTTATCGAACGAGGAGATGACTTTTATGTGCAGCTTTCTGAAGTGTGCACACATTATCATTAAACTGCAGTGGAACTTGCACCAGCTCATATAGAGGGAACTTAAACATGCACATCTCTGCATGCTAATTAACTGGTCCGGTGCTTTTTTTTAACTGTAGGAGTAGATTAACTAAAGAGATAAGGAGGACCGTGATCAAACTAACAAGCCATTAAAAATTAAGTGTACATAAATTACGGGATAGGAAATTACCGGATAACATCACCTTGAGTGTTTCTGATTTTGTTTGTCTACTTCAACTCAAACATCATTCTTGATGTTTTTTTTTTTTATTTTTATTTATTTTTTTTATAGCTGTTAGTAACGGAGAACAGAATAAATTCGAAATGATTACTCGGTTCTTCTGCAGTTTGGACATAATCTCAAATTACCTGTCTATTCAGGCAATTTGCTACATTTTTGGGCTTTTTTTTTTTTATTGAGGTTTTCTCTACTGGTGGTGGTGTTTTACATATTTTCCTGATTGCAATAGCAATTTCTATTCCTCCATTTTACAAGCTGATGAGGCAATGGCAGGGCGTAGCGCTAAAATGTCAGTCATTTCTGCAAAATAGGTACTGAAATACTTTTTACCGTCATAAACATTCTTTTCTAAATCTCAGGGGAGGCCGTCGAATCGTCGAAACCGGATCTCGTGCGGAGCTTTATCATTGTCAGCTTTGCCATCACTGCAAAGTGCAGCTTTGACCTCTGCGCGTACCCCCGACAACCTAAAGTGTCCAATGAAATGGTGCTGAATGTAAACATGTCAGCTCCGCTCAGTTCTGCTTATTACGTGACAGTCACCTTCATGCCGCATCAGGAAAACAAAATGAATCACCACACAGGTGGAAGACGGTCAGCATGAATGTCATCCCGTGTCACCCGAAATATTTAGTGAGATTAGCATACTGAGAATACATGGGATAAATCATTTAGGCACCTACTGAGGCGGCTGGCATCCCGGTGTGAGCACTGAATAAACTGTGACTTTCCTTTCCCCACTCCTACCTTTCTCCTGGCACCGAGTCACATCGCCTTTGGGGCTTACCACAGGAGCCCCTTCAAATGATCCTTTAGACTGAAGTGAAGAATCAAGATTAATGCTCTTCCATGTCCCATCCGAGCTCCAGGGGGAAAAGTCCTATAATTAACACCTGGGGGGTTGAGGGCTGTTTTTGGAGAGAGGTCGAAGGTGCGGTCCCTCGACGATTTGAAAAAGAAGCTGATAAAGGTGTAGGAGGTTTCAAATGTGATGCATTTTGCGGCGGTCGTACAGAGGAATGACGTAGCGTGGGATCGCTACGGTGTAAACGTCTCAGAAATGCAGTATTTTGTCGTGCGGAATTGCATAACAGCACGACTGTTATTATCAGCATCTTGGGTCTAGGGACAAAATTTATTTCACCACGATCACATATATAACTCCTCTCGGCGTGACCGATAAACAAATCTCCAAACGCCAAGAACTTTAGACCTCTCCGGATCGGTTCACATGCATAAGTCATGCATATTATGGTTATCCCAGCCAATAATATCGTCTCCCGTTTGAAGCCTTGGTAATCCTATAACCTTTTGTTTTACACTGGACAGGAACATAGGCGGCTCTGAGTGAATATAAGTGTTTTATGCAGGGGGTCCAGTTGGCCAACATCCCGTGATATTTGGTTGCTTTGTCCAGCGTCGGGCTCGACTGCAGTTCACGCGATCGGTGTGAAAAGACGGTCTTTTTCTGTCTTTCCTCTCCAAATCCTTGCCCTTGGCATCTCCGGCGTGTCGTGTGCGGCACCCGGACCGAGCCAAAATCTCTCATGGGTCTTCTCCTGGCGGTGAATGAATCAGAACCGCATTGTTACGTCAGCGCTGACCCTACCTCCTACGGTCGCCACAACACTACTGTTGTTTGTGAGGCTGCAGAGGCTCTGCACATGTTGTTGACAACACATGCGCTCGATGCTCGATTTGTTAACGCTATTCAACAACGGCGCGGCGTAGCCTCGAATGCTGCCGGATGTAACCGTCCATTCACCGGAAAGCCTCCATCGAGCCTCTGCTGTCGAGGAAAAGAACAGGACTGGCGGTAAGGAAAACAAGTCTGCCGGTTCAGGAGATCCTCAGGGATCTTGTACTTTTCAGGAAACTGGGACAGGATGATTTCTCCTCGCCGTTTTCTTTGTTGTGATCTAGCAGATTTCCTTCTCTCGGACGTGACGAGATGGCACAGCAGGCCGGGATGGCCTCGCGACTCTCCGCGGCGCCGATACGCACGTCAGCCTTTAAAAGACTTCAGCATGTTATTGTTGTTGTTGGGAAGAAGTAAAGGGATGAAGAAAGACTTGCTCCATCGCTGCTCCGTTCTCAGTGCCCGTTCTTCAGCGTTCTGTGTTTCGTTTGTTTTCGAAACCCACGCAGTAACACCAAAATCTCTGAACCTATTTATTATAGGATTGTCTTTTTAGAAGTCTGGCACCGAAACTCACAGCGGCGAGGATTCGTCCTTTTGCGGAAGGAGTTCTACGCAGCGAGATACCAGGATGTATGGTTCGAATCGAGTTTTTACTTTGCACATTAAAAATAATCCCGTTTACCACAACATGAAATCGTCTGCATATCATTTCGCTAATAAGAAAGCGTAGCAGACGGAAACAAACCGAGAACCCTTCGGTTTAGACACCCGTGCTACTTCTGGAACACCTGCCTCTGCAACCGAATATTACGCGATGCAGAAAATGTAAGATACGAAAAAAAAAATCAAACACTTGCAAGTGACAAGGCGGTGTATGATAGTGCTCAGCGCCGCAGACACGGGTATCTCTCTCAGCATGCTGATTTGTTTTTATGCATCCTGCTGTAATTGTTTATTAACTCTCACCCGCTCAAATCCCTTACAACCCCGTCCTTTTCAACAATCTCGGATCAATCCAATCGCCAGACATTTTGAAGGATCGCGGGCTTGAATGCCGATGAGAGTGACGGCGATCTGCTCTTCTTTTCTATCTTTTTTTTTTTTTTTTTTTTCCAGCATCCAAACACAGAGCAACTCTTGGCTCTTAAATGGATTCTGTGCATGTTCAAATGCTTCATAAATTTTGTAGTGTTGCCGTGTTGCATCAGGCGCCGTCTATCTCAGCCCTGATAAAACGAAGCCACACTTTCAATGTCTTTGGTATAATTTTGACACTGTTGTGTCTGCTGAAATATATATGGCATAATATTCTGTGATAGCGGTAGCTGTGTATCACAGACACATGTGAGACGGGTCTCTGCGGGCTGTAATATTGCTTCTCCTGTCTGCTGAGCCTCATGTATATAGCTGACCGGGAGTATTATTAAATTTGGCTTTAGCACGTGGCATCCTGGGACGTCTATATATCATAGATTTACTGTAATCAAAGTTTAGTGAGTATCTATGCCAAGCTCACTCTCCCGTCTGCTGATTATATTCCTTCCAATTAGAATCTGGAGACGCTCAAATGGTTTTGTCGGGAGAACATGTCTTTCCGTGGACCGTTTCAAAACTAACAAAGAAACGGGACCGGATGAAAAAAGTGAAATCGGCATCAAACAATTATCAGATGGGTTGAGATATTGCCTTTCAGCCAAACCCATCCATCCATCCTGCCTGTTACGCCTCTCTGTAGTGTTTTCATGGAACCGAAACCCACTCAGGATCGGTCAGTCGCCCGCGAGTTGGATCAAAAATCCCCAAATCTTTTCTCCCTTGCCCACGGCATTTTCATTCATGTGCAAATATCTGTTTATAGACACTAATCTGGTACACACAGTAACCCCTCCAACCTCCCAGTAATCCATTTTGCGTGTTTCTTATTTTGATGGGTACTTGTAGCGGTGCTGCAACCCCTTGTGTTAGGTGACGGTCAAAAGAGTACTGTGGTCTCTTTCACTCGGAGACGTCAGTATGACACTTTTTTTTTTTCACTATTTATGTCTCTTCATCATGAATTATGTGGCCAATTCAATGAATCTGATGATCGGATGTTATCTTATTCCCTCCATTTGTCATTAAAAAGGCGTATTTTTGTCTGGTGTTTATTTCAGAGACGTAGGGAAGGGCCATAAGACAGGATGAATATTCATATTTTATGTTGAGCCTTCTATTTACTTCCACGTCCACATCGACAATCATTTTTTCTTTTTTTTTTTTTTCCGAGCTAATTATACTTCTATTTAAACATGTACCATATCCAACAGGTTGTGTTCTCCAGTCTGTTTTCTTTTTTCTTTGCAGCTCTATAGTATTAAGGTCTCAAAGTTATTTGTAAAAATGTAAATTTATGCATAAAACTAGATCTGTATATGTTTTCTTTGCACAGCATGGATTATATTTCGTAATTACCAACTCTTGCAGCGAGAATACTGTCATAGTGTGTTTGATCATCCTGTAATCATCTTTAAGCATTACCAAGGTTAAGACATTGTCTCATTATCTGGATTTTTTTTTTTCTTCAAGGTTATTTCCAGTTTAAACATTTAGCATAAAAAAACCTCAGCTGGGGTGTTTGTTTCTGATGGTTTCTCTGCTTGTGTGCCGAGCTACCGTTCTCCACCGCTATTGTATGATGTTCCAAACCATTAAAAAACAAACGGAAAAAAAAAAAAAAACAAAGCCAGGAAATAGGCTGCTGGGACTAAATGGGGAAAGAAATTGCAATGTGGATTTACAAGAGGTCATATAACAGCGTCTCCTGTGTTGCTGTATCTCTCACATGAGCCATCTCCAGGGTAAATTAGTGTGCAATCTCATGTACCAGCTGTAAATTAATCTGTCCATCAGCCCGCGTCTCAGGTGTTGAAGTGTAGAAGTGCTTTCTGAATTTCCTCGACTGCTTTGAGTCCTCAGACAGAAAGAAGTGTCTTGATAAACACTTGAGTTGAAGTTTACTTTTTGATTGCCAGCATTAACAATTTTCAACAATGGGAAAAAAAAAATAAAAAAAAATAGAAAAATAACTCCCGCTGACAGTCTGTGTTAGTTTGTAAGATTCTAAATGACTCCGCTGTAGATGGTCAGGCCGTCTCTGCGTGTGAAGGTAAATGCCTTTCATTTCACCCCTAACCTCTGGACTTAATGGTGAGCGTGACTTCTCTTTGAAATACAGGTCCTTAGTTCCCTCTAGGAGAATACAGGGGTAAACTTAATAATGAGACCATGCATGTGTGAAAATGGTGTTGTGTTTGGGTGATGGATAAGTTCGCAATTTGGATTATCCTGTGAAAGGGAGAAAATGGAAGCCAGGCTGCATTTTCAAAGACTCCGCTGCTCCATAAAATAGATATTCTTGGGCCGAGCTTTACAATCCCCCCCCCCCCCCAAAAAAAAAAAAAAAAAAAAAAAAAAATCATCATTCAGAATGACAGACTTATATCTATGTAATTTTTTTACTTTGACATTTTGAAGCCGTTAGCAATGCCCTCGGGGTTTCACTTAGGGTTTTAACTCATCACGTCGGTCTGCGGTGTTAAAAAAAGAAAAAAAGAAGGGTGAATCAAATGAACGGGTGATAATGATTGTCAATCGGAATATGGGAAACGCTCAATCACGGAGCCATATTTGGATTTCCTCTAATTGAGAATTAGGATCAATATCGTGCTTCAAACAGGAGAAGACGTCTGCTTTCCGAGTCAAAGCTCCTCCGTTTATAGTATACCAAAATCAAAAGAGGTGTATGACAGGTTCAGACAGGCACAACGAAGGTCTTACTGTTACACTGAGCATGAGCAGAATCCCCCGTACCACCAGGCAGAGATTATTAGCCTCGCCTTGTATTTACGTGGGATATCAACAGAAACAGAGAGAGATCTCCTCATGGCCGAATGCACTGTATTCATTTAGGAAGCCATGCATTCAGATCTAGTTGACTGATCTGAATAATGTATCTAAAAGCCAAACCTATGAGCATATAGCCAACTATATTGCTTTTTAAGTCTTGGAGTAAAAGAGCCTTGTGTGTGACATAATTAAATTCCAGCCAAGTTAATTTGAACTGTTTAATGATGCAGGGAGAACCATTTCTGTCACTGTGCTCGAAGTAAGGTGATCCACAGGGGCTGAGAGAGAGAAGCATGGATGTTTATAAAGATGGGGAGAGAGTTAAATATTGCACCATCCAAAGAAAAAAAAAAAGTTGCTGCCTTTATATGCATATTAAAAAAATATAGAAAAATATAAATATTGAAAAATATATTACTGAAAAAAATATTGATTGTATATATATATATATATATATATATATATATTTTTTTTTTTTTTTTCAGTTTTTCATCCTCTAACTGCTTTGATTTTGGTTCATTTATTTATTTTGTTCATTTGCACAGTTTGATCCATACATATGTATATGCAGATGATACCGATACATGCAGCTAAAACTGTAAACATCACTTTACAATATGTTAGCCAAAGTTTAGATGAAGTCCTGCAAAATTTGAGTAGGAAAACACAACATTGCTGAATATTGTGCTGAATCCATTTTAACCCAACGTTTGGATATATGAAATAGCAATTAAAACAAAAGAGAAAAAAAAAAAACAAATAGAAATGTGGGATTTTACAGAAAAGTCTATCAAATTCGGTGAACCTATTGCATTTACATTCCAAGAAAACAAAACCATTTTACAAAATTAGCTGTTTCAGCTGATATTCAGCAGATTGCTGCACGTCTTGAAATTAATGTTGTAATGTACATTCAATTTTAAATAATGTTGGTGTCTTAGAATTAAGGAAACTGGAAAATGAAGAAAATCATCAAATGTTATTAAAAAAACGTGGAACGCATTCTATCCCAGTTGTCATTGGGTTCTGCATGGACAAATTGCCAATCCATTGTAGGCTTGCATGCAACCATTCACTCATTCATTCACACATCTTGGCAATTGGAGTCCCTCCTATTAATCTACTGCATGTTTTCAGATCAAACTGTAACATTTAAATATCCATTAACAGCAAGAATAAAAAAGAAAAAAAAAAAAAAACATATTCAAAGTTTTCTAAATGAGCCAGCCTCCTCTGCTGGATCCCCTGTTCCTGCCCAGGGATGAACAGTCCGTCATTATATTTATGGTATATTTGTGTCTTTTTTTTTTTTTTTTTTTTTTTTTTCCAGAAGTTCTGTCCAGACGGCTGGTGGAAGACGAGTCTGGCGGGTAATCCCACTCCACCTACAGTGTCCATCAACCTGGAGACTATTTGCAGTGCCATACAGAATGTCAACTCACAGCTGAGCCGAAGATGAGTCCGTCATCTTCGACAATCCCCCCCCCCCCCCCCCGAGAATTTTCATTTAACCCCCTCCCTCCTCGACCAGCCATCATTTTACATCGCCGACCCTCGCTTTACGTCTGAGCGGCGAGAGAATTTGCCGTCGTCTGCGCGTTTCTTAAATGAGAAGCAAAGTTTTAAAACATTTAGCGACAGGGACTAGAGAGGAGGCGCGTAGCAGAGCTCGTCCGTCTAAAAAGGGAGCGAGACAGTTGAAGAGATGACCCTGTCTCGGTTGCCATCGCTGTCTCTCAGAGAGAAAGCGAGGCTCTCCCATTACTCCTGCACTTGCTAATTAGCGTCTGATGTTGGAGCAACTTGTATCTGTCAGTGTGCGCCGCTCTCCTATACTCGCTAACTTGAGGGAATTGAGATTGAATGCCAGCTAAGCTCCAACAAACTGCAAATGGTTCATGGGATATACCGTGATTTCTCACTGACCCAACAGCCTTCGATGTAAAAAAAAAAAAAAAAAAAAAAAAAAAAAAGGAACAGACTATCTCAGCTAGTTTCCACTAGCTGGCGTGGAAGGATTAATTTCCTAAGCAACCAGGCTAGGAGCAGGAGAGGATCTCTTATTGGTTTGTTTTTATGGTGTTTTTATTTCTTTTTTTTTCGCGTGTATGCCCATGTATGAATGCCAAATTTGCATCAGATAATCCAGTGCCTATTTACATTAAAAAGACATGGTGAAACCGCCTGGTCATTAGTAATTACTGGTCCCATCGTCAAGGCAACTCAGAGTGTATTCAGGCTAAACAAGGTTTAGTTTATGACAAACATTTCTTCACCAGCAGGATTAGTCATGCTACTGAAATCCATCTTTGCACTTTTCTGTCAGTTGATTTATCTGCCGACCAGACTATTCAGCATAATGAGTAAAACATGAATTATGGTCAAAGTTACACAAATATTTCATTTACATGCAGATCAACAGTGACATGTTGAATTGTTCCCAGTTAGACACAGTCCTATTTTAGGTCTAATCCCTCTCTGTTTGCAGATGCTCAGTCATCCCAAACATGCTACTTGTTTTGAATAATGGATTTTCTCTGTGATTGTTTGTTGCTGTCAAATGTGAAAAAGCTACCTTGCAAGTTTGACTCTTATAAGTAGTGCAGAAATTCCTCCTCCGCACTCACAAACACACACAAACGCATTCAGACTTGTGTCCTCTTCCTAAGCGGGATGAGACTGTTGATCAAACCCTCAGCTCTGCCCAAATGTGTAGATTTGTCTCAGTAGCCCTTGACCTTGCCGTGTCTCCTCATGGCCCCAGACACCCACCTGAAATTAAATTACAGATTAATGGCTCAACCCAACCTCCCCTCTCCCTCAATGAAGCACCCATTCCCTCATTCGTGAATTGGGGAAAAAAAAAAAAAAAAAAAAGATATCATGGGATTTAAGAGGGAAACTGCCCGTCATTCCGTTCCCGATCCCGGTGTCAGAAGCCATCTGTGTCCTTTGAGCGAAATGTCCAAAAAGATTTCTACATCTTACTTCGGAGGAACCGGGGATAGAGCAGCCCGAAGAAATAGGCTCACGAGATGTAGAAAAATTGGTAGTTGGAACCCGAAGAAAAAAAAAAAAGTACATTTAGAGGGAGTCTGTTGAAGTAGCGCCTCAGCAAACGTCATGCCTGGGTTACTGTTTCTTTAGACCCCTGCTGAATGTACACCTTGGAAATTAAAAAAATCAGTCTTGTGAAACAAAAGGAGCAAATGCCAAGTCCTCATTAATTTAAAGTCCGTCAAGCCTTTCGCGATCCCTAATTCCAAATTACCTTCATCGAAATGGAATGAACACGGGCTCAAGAAAAGGTAAGCTAAGATATACTAGCCTTTGCACCTGAAATACAAAACAAGTCAAAAGAAGTCTCTTAAAAAGAAAAAAAAAAACGTGAACCTCCGAAGCGCAGTCGGACGCTCTTAGGCGACGCCGACTCAATTGGACGTATTATTTAACTGTAGATTTCCGTCGTGATGACTGACAGGGCGGCGGTGTGAAGCTGCACCTCTTCTCCAGCCACTACGGACGAGGGGAATGATTAAAGTGTCATTTGGGGCTGTCAATATTAAGATGGACTCGGAGATGGATCGAGTCTACCTGCCAACAGTTCTTCACTTATATTCAAGCGATCAAACTTAATGTCTCCCGGGACAGAGGTGGATAAATGTTTATGTGCTACTGTCACATTTGTATTTATTTATCAATATAAACACTTGGCAAGTGGACTCCCCGGAGCCGAACCACGGCGTATAGAAACCGTGCGAGGAAAGTATAGATAACCTGTTTTCTGAAAAACAAAATTGGACACAAAGAAATGTCGTCTGCTGAATATCCAGAAAGTATTGGCGTCATTAGGTTGTAAATCTTTGACTGCTCCCAACAAACAATGATAATGATAAAAAAAAAATGTATCCGGTATAGAAGATATGAGAAGTAACTATTTAAAATTGAAGTTAAAATCATCTTTAATTAGTTGCTCCTGAGACACTTTGTGAATGTCACTGCTTTTCACCACTTTTTCTTCAATTTGCTTTTTTAATTTTAGTCCCTTGATTCAATTACCGAAATCACCGCACTCATGATGCGTCGTCTCACGAGTTGCGATCCCCCTCCGCTCTTCCCCGTGTTTTAGGGTGGGGGTTAAAAAAAAAAAAAAAAAGCAGGTTTGAAAGGGACTGCTCACGGTGAAAGTTGCGCTTCGGTTGTTTTACGCAGCTTGCAGAGGTAATGCTCACAGAGCCAGTCAATGAAGGCAAACAAAAGGCAATGTCTTCAGTTAGGAAAATATCAGACGGGTTGCATGTGTGGGGGAAAAAATTGGAATAATAATTGATCTCTCATGAGGAAATCATGTTTTCTGCAATGAACCACGTTTCAGACAGTAAGCTGAGTCGTATTGTTCCCAAAACAGCATCGAACAAATACCCTGCCATCCCTTCTCCCCAAAAAGTACCGATTGAAAAGCATGAAATAATAATTTTGGAGCAACGTGGAATACAACGCTCCACTTTTGCAGAGCACATTTGATGGCTCCAAAGACACACAAGGTAATTCTCTATGCACGTCTATATATTATGCTCTACACTCATGAAAAACAGCCAAATCCTACACTAAGACTCAAATAATATGTTTCCTCTTTGATTTTCAGTTAATTCATGATACTGGCGAGCACTTTTTTTTCTATCCTTTTACGTCTTCGTGAATCATTTATGCTCCTCAAACTCGAAAGAACCTCGTTGAAATGGAGAAGGACAGCTGGCAGTTCCCCCTTTCATTTCTTCTGGTGGCCGGTATTCTATTTGAAATGGGACACCTGAGGTCAGCTGCTTTCACGCCACGTACTCCGGCCTCAGAGCTCTGCCGGTTTTGTTCTGCCCGCTCTAATCAGAAAGCGGATTCGCTCCTGAATCGGAGAGTGACCTCAATGAGGGAGGAACGGCGCAAAAGAAAACTGGGTTCGGGAACAGGATCGGCAACCACTTTTTAATGGGTTTACCCGTGGACGGGAAGGGACGCTCTATCGCAACTTATTGATAGGTCGGGCCGCGGCCGCTCACCGTGGATGTTAACATAGGATGTAAACACTGAAGAGTTTTGCCTGCTGTAAGCATCCTTGCATCATGTTTACGATCTCCGGGGTTGGCTCCACACTTGAGGAGAAAACACTGCCAGCATTTTAGACAGTGTTATTTCTCACGAAGCGGTTCAATAATGTACTTAGTATGCAGCGGATGGAGCGACGCACAAAACAGCCAGTCCAACCGCGGTAGGGTTCAACAACTTGGGGTTTCGGGAAGAAACAAAGACCAATACTTCTGGATTGCGGCTAATAAGCATACTGCTTGGCTGTGAACAGCATTCAGACCAAAGCGCTGCTTTAAAACCCGGGCTAACCTCAAAAACGTCTCCAGATTGCTTGCAAAATATTAAATCTACATTAAATTTAGACATATGCACATATTTCTAGATGCAGATTGCTTAGCATTCAGGTTTAATTCAAGGGGGTTATATAAAAACAGTACAAATATTCTTTGTATTTTACACTGTTATTGCTACCTCATTGACATTTACTTTTAGTCCCTCTAAAGCACATATTTTTCATTCTCTGTAGTTGAAAATGATTCTTACTGCCATCCCTTGTAAGGCTAACTAATTTATACATTGTAGCTTTTTTTTTTATTGTTAAATGTGAATACAAAAAGGGTAAAAAAAAAAAAAAGTTCATTATTCAAAGTCTCTGTGCGAATAACAGAACAAAAGGAAATGATGACACCTCTATGTTTCATTAATCACATCTGTAGTGTCTAAGATATCGCTGCTGAGTTTAAAATAATGACCTTTAATTATGCTTCCTTTTTTAAGTATAAAGGGGTACTTGATGATTTGAAAGAAAAAGAAACGTGGTACCCTGTCTTAAAACCTCCGGTGTTGATTATGTTCCCACGTGCATTTTTCCAAAGCTGGAAAGGGGGGAACCAGAGAAAAACATCTGGGTCAGCGGGAAGCTTTGAAAATGAAAATTGGAAATTCAAAGCTGTTTAGCGCTTGCATTCTGTTTTCATCTGTTCTGTATTCTTGTACATCGCTTGCCGTTTCAGGGACCGAAGTGATCTAGATGAGACTAAATGTCTCAAATGTAATATCAGACCCATAAAGAGCCCACCGACCGAGGTTCAGTACCCAGTGATCGATATCTTGGATACATTCATAGTCGAACTCCATGCACGTGTCCGGGGAAGTCTTATCTGATATTGCCATGTTATTGTTTGTTATACCAGATCATAATTAATGCTAGGATTAGGGTTAGGGGGTTAATGAGGATGTTGTAGGAACAACACAACACAGCAATATTAAATTGTGCATTCAAGGTCACAGGGGGTTAAAGCCTATCTATGAAACTATTAGGGAGGTAAAGAGCCGAACATAATGCTCCGATATTAATGAAAAACACAGGAAGCCGGACTTGGAAGATTCTCTTTTTTGTTTCTTTGTTTGTTTCCCTCCCCCCCACAACAGATGTGACGTAAATCTACATCCAATGACGGCAGAGTCACATGACTGGAGGTTGGCAGAAAGTCCCCAGTTGGTGTCCTCATATGTTTTCTCTTTTTGGGTTTAGCAGTTACTGTTGTGGAAATTCGTTTGAGTACGATTCATGAAAACATGTTCACCCATTCAGCATTCTTTAAGCTAAATTTAATATAGCACATAAATACCTGACCTTGGTTGTAATGATTTGTACCTTTGTAATGGTTTTCAATAGAAGGGTCTGCCTTCACAAGAAAATGCATCCCGTTGAAGCCAGAAACGTCTCCATCTATAGGAAACACATTGCCGGTGACTGTCTGCTTCTCACCTTTGTCTTTTTAGCGATGCAAAGGGGTGTGGGGGCATTCTTCTATTACTGAAGAACCTAATTTCTATTTTTCAACTCACATGTTGATAAAGTCTACCTCCGAACTGAGAGCTCCTATTTTAAACTTTCATTTATCCAAAAAAATGTTTTATGTGAATATGTTTTTTTTTTTTTTTTTCAATATATAGATATAGGCCACTGGATATGCATATGTATTTATATTTAAATAACAATTTAATTTTTTTATGTGGGGAAAAAATACATGTTGAAGCCAACAGAATCTTCGTGGTAGAATATGTTCGCCCTAAGTGTCGTAAGAATGTTTTTATTTCTTAAATTTCACAGTTTCTCTTTAATTGTAGACAAAGTCACGAAATGATAGCGCTTTTTGGGGCTCTCAGAACTTAGCAACCGAGCGGAAAGGTTTGCATATCTTGGCCACACGTTTGCAGGGCAGCTACAAATTGGCTGACCTTATTGACTCCACTCTGGTGAAACCGTGGTTACCAAAAATGGCACTGATCCAGCTTTTAGTAAAATGGAAACGAAAAGTAACAGCATCTGGCAAAACAGTTCATTAAAATACCATCATTTACCAGGAGTGAGTCACAGCAACATCTCCTTTCTTAAGATATCAATAAATAAGAAATAAAAAGGCAGTGCAACACGGCAGCCGACTGCTGTTATGAGAGTATCGTTCTCTGCGAAAATGGTTAAAAAGTGCGGTTAACCGGTGAACATTGCAAACGAAGACATATTATTTGAAGCATAACGCGTTGGCACAAAAGAACTATAAATGAAAACAAATCAACATCCAAACCGGGTACCGTGGGCCAAAATATGTGCGAGACATTGAGGGGGGTGCTTCATCCATGATGCCCCCCGCGGTCAGCGCCCGTGAATGAAAAGTCCTTTTTGCTTTTGTTAGTATCAAAGGAAACATTATTATTTTGTTGCGAAGAAAGAGAACTTTCCATCAAAAGTAGGGGAAAAGGAAACACGCAAACTAACATGGATCCCAGCATGTAGTCCTATGCATAAATTAAATGACTAGGAATACTTGCTAAAGAGACATCCGCTTTACAGTGAGCTCGGTTTCCACTGGGTCGTCTCATGGGGTTTGAGAAATAATTTTCAGTCTCTCAGTTATCTCCCTCATGCTCGATAATCAAATTCCAACCCGTCTTAATAGAAATGTTTTTGACTTAAATTCTCTCACCATGCATGCAATTACGGTAGTATTACATGCCGGTCACCCACATACACACTCGCAGCTTCAGTTATTCAAGAGGGACAATGGGGGCTCGCGCAGAAATGTTTTCTTATTATTCTCCAATATTTGCTCTCGCGCGAAACGGTAAGACGAAAATACAGAATCCTGTGTGGGATTCGCGAAACGTGCACTGGCGGCCAAATCCGGCCGCACCTACCCGAGCATGTTGATGAATCACAACGAATGTGTTCGCCGGGCAATTTTCAATTAGCATAAGGAAATGCCCCGGCAAACCTTTAAGGACAAAAGACTTATGTGCCTTGTAAACCACAAAACAACAAATAATTTAACAGGTAATGTTAAAATCTGACAAAATAGGAAATGGAGGAAAGGAAAAACACTACCTGAGGGCAGCAGAAAGAGAAAAAGGACCTCCCGAAATAACATTTGTTTGCCTTCAGTGCTGGGCTGGGTTATTCCACAATGTATGAATGCGTGACCTTCCATTTTGAAAAAGTAAAATTCAGCTGTAAAAGGCTACAGTTTGTGGGAAATGAATTGCAATATTCAAGACAGTAGTTCTCAAATTCTTCGTTAGCCCGACTTTTGATCTTATCTGTAAATGTGCATGATTTATATATGAGGCTCGGTGTGAATGAGCGTCTTAAAGATGTTGTTATCCTTAGATAAAAGATAAAGGCCAAACCCTGCACATGGCAATCATTAATTCATGGAAAAAAAGGTGGTTGCAAGGTTGAACTGAGTCACAATCCATTCCCAAGGTTGTATATGTAAAGCGCTCCGCAACATAATCCTAATAAACAAAGACCCAGTTCAGATTTTGATTCAATGCTTTCTGACACTTACAACCTCTCATGTATATTTAAGAGTGACACAACTGCATCAGATCAATTTACACCCTTTATCCATTTCTGCAGGTTTGAATTTCAATGAAGTAAGAGCATTCTCTTGTAATTTCATTAAACTATAATCACCACTTATCCATGTCGCATTCTGTTAGAGTATGAAGTCGCATAAAATCAAGTTGATACCTTCCACTTTTGGTTAATTTGTGTCTTTGTCACTACATATTAACAAAATCGCTAAGCAGAGCCGCCAAGAAGGATAAAACTGACATTTGTTGTAACAATTTTACTTCGGTGTGGTAAAATCTAAAGGCTTTGCGCTTCTTGTCAGGCGCTGTTACTTCACTGTGGCACATTTCGATTTCATATAACATTTTCTACCCCGGCAGAACGACAACATCTGTGCATGGGTTCTTTAAGATGGTGATTCACATGCTGGAATCCCTTCTTAGATCAAAAACGCATTGACAATTACTTATAGGTTAGACTTTTGACGTTTGAAAATGGTAATGTGAAAATTTGCTTTGAGGATTTTTGGTTCGGAACGGCCACATTGTCTGTTGTGGCCGTTCAAATCTCTTTTTGGACGGGCAGCGGCAGTCAGCCCTCAGGCTCTGTCCACCCACAGCAGATGAATAATGAACCATTAGAAGACCAGTCACCATGGTGGTAGTTAGAGGAGCGTCAAGCTGCAGCCACATCCTGTGTGTCTGATGTGGATGTGGGCCGTGTGTCCACATCCAGATCGAGGCAGGCAACTGTCAGGCAATCCAGAAAAAACAATAAAAAAAAAACAAAAAACATCAAGGCTTGTCACAGGTTATTTGGTCCAACTGAGCATAAAAGTTACATTTGGGAGTATCATCAGGTGATGGAAGGAAAGAGAAGAAACTCCTAGACTTAAATGAAATTCCCCCAATGAGTGAGGCAGGGTTGGAAGAGTGGGGATGCTGTGGGACTTTGGGAAACCATGGTCTTTTTAATAAAAGTCAGCAGGTTTCAGAATGACTGAACTAGGGACTTGGTCCAAAATCTCAACATGATGTCAAGTATAATTCTACGTGCATCCACTTGTATCGGGGCTACGCGGAGTCAACAGTTCCCGTGATGTTATTCGTGTAGAAACTCTGTAGGTGCAGAGAAAGTGTCCAGCATTGGGGCCTGTGTTTATGACTGATTGGTACCACCAGCTTTCTCATGACAAAGGACCTCCGGCAGGTGCCGGGTGAGTTTTGCAGCCGTGATTGAAGCTGTGTGGATGAGAGTCTGTCTCCGCAAGTCAGAGGCCATCGTTTGAAAATGTTTGAATGCTCCCCTTTAGTCAGGAGCTGGTGCTGCCCTTGGTGAAGGACTTCAAGTGTATCTCAAGTGAGTTTAAAGTGGAGTAAGGCTTTGACAAATGATTACCGCGGGTACACCGATGTCGATGTTGCACAAAGTAAGCAAAGATACCTAAGCGGCCGGTAACCAGGAGCAGGTCTGACATTGGAGAAAGATTTGGCATTCAAAGGGGACAAAAAGGTAAAACCAATAACACGTTTTGAAGTTTTAGATCAGTGGATTCAATTGGGGAAAATGTGTTTACAGCAAATGTGAGACGTTGTTTTGGCTTTTGTTATCAGAGCCAAAAGCAGTAACATTTCACAGGCTGAAAATTCCTGATGGCACCAAGAATCTCATCAG